>NW_025064903.1:0-154018 GCF_019112545.1 Guyanagaster necrorhizus
AATATTCGCTACCGAGTTCGGGGTCTAGGTATTACAATGTGAAATACAGATGTGAAATGATAATGGTGAAATGAAATTAGTAGGTAATGGGAAGCGGCCGGAGTCCGGTGGGTAGCGTGATAGAATTCGTGGTTGGTTGAGGTGACACGGAGGCCGGCGGCATGCACGTAACAACTTCGCAACAACAATGGCGAAAATCCATGAGGAAACAAAGGTGGTGCTGGAGAAGGCGGCTTCAACAATGCAGAGACAGTACAACAAACACCGGTGGGCAGCCCATGAATATTCACCAAACGACAAAGTTTGGTTGGATACAATGAATCTCCACTTACCAAGGCCAAAACAAAAATTGGCAGACAAATGAACCAGGCCTTTCAAGATACTTCGCAAAATTGGAAAGTCCGCATACAGGTTGCAGCTCCCAGCAACTTGGAAAATCCATAATGTTTTTAATGAAACATTGTTGACACCTTACATGGTGCCAGCCTTTTCAAACCAAGAACGACCACCACCGCCTCCACTGGAACTCATCAATGATGAAGAACACTATGAAATCGATGAGGTTCTAAATCACAAAACACGAAAGGTTAAAGCACGAGGTGGAGGTATGACAACAACAGTTGACTATCTAGTCAGCTGGAAAGGCTATGGACCAGAATCGAACCAATGGGTCAATGAAAAATACATAGACGCAGAAGAGGCAATCCATGACTATGAACTGCAAAACAACAAAATTACTATGGGACATACAACAAGAAGCAATGTGTCCCAAGTAAGCGATGGATCCACAGGCAGCCTGCGACAGACCGAAAGTCACAACATAATGATAGCAGAAACTAACTATCCATCGCTCTTGCAGTTCGAGATCATAAACCAAGACAAGGAACCATCGAGTGGTCAAAGTCTTTATGAACCTGCGAAATACACAAACGGGTCCAGCAGATTGGCCACCTCCTTCCAAGAGGGGGGGACTTCCCTAACTTAACCATCAGGATGATGGTCTTAAGGAGGGGGTAATGTTACGATTTTTCCTATTCTCTTTCTATTTTCTTTTTCCTCGGAAATAACCCCTATCTTTGCTTAGTCAGGGCACTTAGACTAGTGCTTAGGACCATGGGAATGCTTGGTCAGCAACTCAGTCAGTCATTGTCATATCGAACAGCTGTGTGCTGTGAAGGGAGAGACAATGTCCCTTTTGTCCTCCAACTGTGGTGCAGCAGTAACAGCACACAGCAGGACAATAGCTTTTGTGGAGAGACTGGCAATGGTAGGGGAAACAGCACAACAGCAAGACAACAGCTTTTGTGAGCACTTATTTATAGTACGATAACAAAATAGTATTTAAGTAGCTTAGTTCTCGCTGTAATACCCCAGTCTCGAACTAAAGTTTTACTTCACCATCTTATCTCGAGCTCCTGCTACTTGCAACGCCTTGACCTCACAACACTCTCATCACATCAGTGAACTCAGTCAGACATACCCGAAGTGTGAGGTACCAAACTGTTTATCACGTGTTGATTGTCACGTGGAATTTGGGCTTAACACATCTTCATCGTCCTCTTGTAACATTTCCTCATTGTTAGCTGATCGGTTGATCAGATTGGATATCATGTCCAATTTGTTGATTTTGTGTTCATAATCTCTGATTGCATTCTCTGCATTCATGTATTTTTTGTTGACCCATTGATTTGATTCCAGTCCATAACCCTTCCAGCTGACGAGGTAGTCAATAGTTGTTTTCATGCCTCCACCACGTGCTTTAACTTGGCATGTTTTGTGATTTAGAACCTCATCAATTTCATAATGTTCTTCATCATCGATGAGGTCTGGTGGTGGTGGAGGTGGACATTCTTGGTTTGGAAAGGCAGGTGCCACGTATGGTGTCAATAATGCCTCGTTAAAGACATTGTGGACTTTCCAAGTTGCTGGGAGTTGCAACTTGTATGTGGAGTTGCCGATCTTTTTGATTACTGTGAAGGGGCCTGTTCATTTGTCGGCCAGTTTTTGCTTTGGTCTCGGCAAATGGAGGTTTGTTGTGTCCAACCAAACTTTGTCATTGGTTGAATATTTGTGGCTGGCCCATCGATGCTTGTTATACTGCTTCTTCATTGTTGAAGCAGCTTTTTCAAGGGCCCTTTTTATTTCTTCATGGATCTTTGCCATTGTCATTGCAAAGTCTGCTGATGCTGGTGTTGTTGTGTGAACCCACCCTGTTTCTGCGACTGGCGGGTTCCATCCATAATTCACAAAGAATGGTGTTTTACCCATTGCAGAGTGAATTCTGTTGTTATGTTGGAATGCTGCGAGTGCAAGCCATTCCATCCAGTCATCCTGTCGATAGCTGATGAAAAGTCATAAGTACTTTTCAATTTCTTGGTTAGCTCATTCTGTTTGGCCATCTGTTTGTGGGTGATATGCTATTGAGGCATTTCTCTTGATGTTGAGCAGTCGGTACAAATCGTCTAAGAATTTGGAAACGAATTGTGGTCCTCTGTCCGAAATTATGACTTGAGGCATGCTGTACTTTGCATAAACCTCATCCTGTAGTATTTTTGCCCATCCCTCGGATGTCAACTCTGTTGAACAGATGATCGGAATGATTGCCTTCGAGAAGCGATTGACTATGATGATGATTGCATCATAGCCATCGCTTTTGGGAAGTCCAGTTATCATATCTACCGAAATGTGGGTCCATGGTGATGAAGGAACCTCATTTGGGTGGAGGGGTGCTGCTTTGGGTTGTGTTGAGGCCTTGCCTCATTGACAAGCCTTGCAAGCTTTGACATATCGGGTGATATTATAGTCCATTTTGGGCCACCAATATTCCCATAAAACCAGTTCCTTGGTCTTTGCAATCCCGGGATGTCCAGCAGTTGCGTGATCATGGCATGTGGCAATAATATCACCACAGAGTTTCTCATCCTGGGGGATATAGATCCATCCATCATAGCGGATCATTCTCCCTTCTTTTTTCAGCCCTCACTCATGGTTGAGTGATGGAGCAATTCATTGATCCCACTTGTGAGGATCCCAAGTGGTGCTTTTGATGTGTTCATGCATCTCTTCTTCCATGGGCATAATCATTGCCCAGAAGTGTTCTGGTCATAGTAATGTGATCTCTTTGTTGTTGTCTCCTCCTTGGTTATGATCCGCCCTGCAGCTGAGGAAGTCGGCCTTCTTGTTTGCTACTCCAGCCTTGTGATAGAGTGTATACTTGTATTGCGATAGTTCTGTAACCCATCAAGCTTGTCTGCAATTAAGCTTTTGGGGTTGTCAGAAATATCGGAGGTTTTGGTGATCCGTCCAAATCTCAAATGTTTGGACTGCTCCAATGAGGTAATGCCGCCACTCGGCTAGGGCGAGCATTATGGCAAGGAGTTCTTTATTGTAGATTTCGTAGTTGCGCTCAGTCACTGTGAGCACCTTTGACATAAATGTGACAGGTCACCATTTATTGTCTTGTTCCTGTGAGAGTACAGCTCTGACTGCACCTTCGCTAGAGTCTGCTTCCACTCTGAATTTCCCATCTTGGCTTAGTATGGCCAGGATTACGTCTTCGGCTAAACAGCATTTAAGGTTGTTAAATGCGTCCCGTTGGGAAATTCCCCAGTTCCATGGGGAATTTCCGGTCAATTACGTCATTGGTCAGACCATTTTGCTGTAGTCCCGAATGAACCATCGGTAGAAGTTTGTGAACCCTAGGAAGGATTGTAGTTCCTTCTTTTTGGTGGGTTCCAGCCACTCGGTTACTCCCGCTATTTTGATAGGGTCCATCCGAATGCTTCCTTTGCTGATAATAACTCCGAGGTACTCAGTTTCTAGTATCTCAAATTCGCATTTTTCAGCCTTTAGGAATAGCTGATGCTTCCTCATCAAGGATAGCACCTGGCATACCAATGTTCTGTGTTCTTCCTTGGTTTTAGACATGATGAGTATGTTGTCCAGATAGATTGTGATATTCCCTGTGGCGATGAGGTCCTTGAAGATGTCATTCATCATCTACTGGAATGTGGCTGGTGAGTTGGTTAGTCTGAAAAACATAACCATCAGTTTGAACAGACTGTGGTTAGTTCGAAAAGTGGCCTTCCATTCGTCACCTTCCTTGATTCAGACATTGTTGTATCCCCACCGAATGTTCAATTTGGTATAATATTTGGCACCTCGGAGTTTGTCCATTAACTCTGCGATTAGCGGAAGTGGATAACAGTTCTTGATCATCATCTCATTTAGTTTCCGATAATCTTGTACTGGTCGGAGTTTCCCATCCTTCTTTTTGACAAAAAAGAAGAGTGATGCCATTGGTGACTTTGATAGCCGAATCCTCCCACTGGATAAGTTCTCTTCTAAGAACTTGTCCAGTTTCTGTTGTTCATTATTGCTAAGTGGATAGCACTTGCAATCTAGATTGGCGTTGGCATTAGGAGTTAATTTGATCATGTGGTCCCAGGGTTTTGTGTTGGGTAGTTCATTGAAACTTTCTTTTTCAAATAAATCCCAATAATCGCATGCCCACATTGGTACCATTTCTTCGAATGTTTTTTCCTCCTTTCCGGCATTAGCCTTTGCTGCTAGGTCATTAGCATGGTGCATTGCACGAATGTTAATGGCCCCTTGTAAGTCGATGGCGAGTATCATTTCTCTGTCTTCCATTTCTTCATCCCATTGGTCTTTGGGATCTTCATCTGATAATTCGAAGGGAATTTTCCAGCAGTGACATCAGGCGAAGATGATGCGTCCAGTTTTCCAATTGATTAAAGGGTTGTGTCTGATTAGCCAATCATGTCCCAGGAATACCTCTCTGGTTCTTAGATCAGTTACTGCCAGGTCAATTCATTCTGAGTGATTGCCGATAGTGAGCCTGAGCTCTACATATTCAGTGATCGATCCAGCTTGATTCTTTGTCCCATCCATGTTATAGATGGGGATCGGGGCCGCTGTTGCCCGGGTTGGTAATTGATGCTTGGTGATGAAAGCTCGATTAATGGAACTTCCTGTGCAGCCGCTGTCGATCAGGACAGTAACTGCATGGGTAGATCAAGATGTTAATGTCTCGATCTGTGCTTTGGTTATTAGATCCTGTCCAGAGGACTTAGTTCGTCGAATGAACTTTCATGATCCGTGTAGTTCGTCAAGCCATTCGAGTATATGGCACCTTTCTGCTCTTCGCATTTCTGTAATCATATCATCGATCACTTCCTTGGCACAGGTCTTATGTACCCAATTTTTGAGTATGGCCTTTGCCACTGCTTCATCCTTGGCATCTTTGATCGCCTGCCAAGTCCATTCAGTATCAAATGGCTTGAGCCAGGCAGTGGGGCTCCCTGCCTCTGTTTGGCCTGAAGGTGATTGAGTCTGTTCTATATTTTTAGCTTGATGATCTTTAAGTGATGACATACCTTTATTAGGGCTCTCTGCCCTTCTTCAGCCCTTCGTCAGCACTTGAGTTGCTGAGATCAATTCCTTAGGCGATTCTGAGTTCTGAGTAATAGGGTTGGGTATATTCGAATGCACGCATAATTTAGACATAGGTGGTGATACTAAAGAAGATGAAATGTCAGTCTGTTCAGCAGAGTGTGATCCATTACTTGTGTCCTTGGCCGAGGCAGTCGAATTGCCTACTGCTTGGCCCCATCTTTTTCCTCCTCAGCTTTGTCGTCATCCTCGAGGTCCTGCACTTCCTTTGTTAGCTCCGCAATTTGTGCCCTGATATCCTCCTATGTGTGCTTGTTCTTCTTCTCTAGACAGTTCTGCGCCATGTGGCCTGGTTGGCCGCAATTAAAGCACTTCCTCTCCTTCTTGAGACGATCCACATCGATTTGCTTGCCCATTCTGGTACTTGGACTCTTACCAGTTTGCTTCCCATTGTTCTTGGAAGTTGGGGCTGAGCCGTCAGGCCTGGTGGACATGGTCACATGGGAGGTGGAGGGCTTTGAGCCCTGTCTCTGGTACCTGTGCTGATCCCACAGGTTTGTTGCTTCGGCCTTCTGCTATTGTCGTTCTTGCCACATTAGAGTGATTCTCAACTTCCAGTCGTCATAGCCAACTGGAATACTATGACCGAGGTCCGAGATCGTCTTTAGGTAGTGAGGTGGCACTCCCCACTTCATATACTCTACCATCCATCTCGAATCGGCGATGTCTTCCCAGATCCCAGCGAGCTTCCCGAGTCACTCCAGTTCATCGAAGTAATCGGGTGCCGCTTTGTCACCCATCTTGTATTCCTTCATCTTCACTTTGTGGACTTCTCATACAGCAGGATCCATGAACTTGTCATGGATCATCTGCTTTAGTACCACCTAGGCAGGGTACCGGCTGTGTTGCCAGGTGGTCAACCAGAAGTTAGGGGCCAGTAGTACCCACCATACTTTTGCCTTGTCCTCGAAGTAGGTGGTAGCATAGTTCACCTTGTACACATCGTGAAGGAAGTACGAGGTGAAGACCTGGAAATACTGGTCGCAATCCATAAGAAAACAGTCGATATCGTCTGAAGCCCCTTTAAAAGAAAGGGGATCCTGTCCAAATGTCGGTTTGACATTTAATACATGTGCCCTCAGATCGAGAGGTGCCATCGGATTGGGAAGTTCCCCCCCTAGGGGTCCAGCCCAATCCATTGGTGGTCCTGGAAAGGAATGTAAGGACCCATCATCAGCAACAGGGCTCCTTGGTGCCAGTGGGCCTTCCTTCTTGATGATCCGTCCATCTTTGATTGTCCACCCTTGTGCCATTGCCTCAGGGTCATCCTTCTTCTCATCAGTCGGTGCCGACCTGGTTGCCTCGTCAGGAGGTGGCTGTCCCCCTAGCAATCAGCTCTCTGTGCTGGTCCAGGGATTCGGGTGGTAAATCCTTGGCTGCGCATAGGACTGGGTCAGCCAAGATGCCATGCTACGAACAGCCGACATGGTGAGCAAGTACCTTGATGTTGCTGTTCAAATTGAAGACGCTGTGTTCACTGTTTTGGGCAGCATCACACTCGGTGTCCATGGCATAGGTGCTTCCTGTTTGCCAAACCTTAGTCGATATGGTGGCATCGCCATCATCTGATAATGTAAGAAGCATTGATTAAAATTAAAAATTGTGTGCTCTGTCACAGCATACTGTAAAATCTCTTTCCGTTCTATGGGATCTGCAGCGGTATACCTCCACCCCAGGGACGATCGTAGCCAGCGATCATCCCTCCATAATTCAGCTACCTGTTCCTGGTATAACCAAATAAATTCCTCCTCCTGTGCCTCTCATTCTCATCGCCTTTTCTCCTGTTCTTAGCACATGGTGATGCTGACGATACTTCCCTATTCAAGAATGGGGTCCACTGCTTGGCCCCCTTGGTCCTCCTCCTCAGCCTCGTCATCCCCTTTGGTCCTCTTGTTGGTGGTCCCCTCGAGGAGGGAACTGCCTTGCTGGCTGAAGGTTTCCGGAGTGAGTGGGTTGGGGCTGAGTGCTTGACTCAGCATCCTCAGGTCCGAGTTGAGAAGTAGGCTCCTGGTCGGGCTGCTCCTCTTCTCCTTCTGCTGGCAGCGCCACTGCTCTGCGATACCAGCAGAAGTTTCTGTAGAAACAGGGGCAGAGGAAGAGGGAGGTGATTGGCCCGTTGAGGACCCTTTTGAGGTCTCCAGTGGGGTCAATATGTTCATTGTCGCCCCCGATTGATCTGAGGTCTGACGGTATCCTATCTCCCCAGATGGGGATATTGTCAGTTTCAGTGATGGTGTCTGTCCCATATGATAATGGGCGGTCGTCGCTGAGGAGTGTCAGCTCCCCACGGTAGAAGTCATCGGCATGGACAACTCTGGCTGGTCCTGTCCAGGGGTCAGGCTCATTGACAGGAGTGGCTGGTTCCCAGAACGGAGAGTCAGGAGTGCCGACTGTGGTATTGAGGTAGTTGGTAAGGGAGTGGGGGGTCAGCTGTATTGGGTTTGGTACCACTGGACCACCCCTTGGTAGGCGGGTTCGTTCTCCTCATTCCAATCTGCTGGCAGCTCTTGACGCTGCTTGCCAGTATTTGATCTCGCTTCTGTTGGTGTCATCAAAGAAGGGGTTGGGACTACTGACCCTTGTTCCCCTTCTACTGCTCCTTGTTGTGCTTCTGGTGTCTGGAGCCATCCAAATGGCATCCAGGGAGTCTCTAGCCCAGTGCCCAATTCCAGACTAGGCAACAGTTGTTCTTGATGCAGTGATGCTGTGCTCGGAGGCAGGGAGGGGGGTGTTGGGTCGGGATCGTCAAAACTCTGTAGCCCAAGAGTTTTCAGGGTCTCAGACGACTGCTGACAGGGGTCTTGGGGGGTATCCATGTTGCTGCTGCTGCTCCTCCTCTTCCCTAGAATGCCTTTGAGTCGAGCTCCCAGGCTCATCTTCTGTTTCTTCAGAGTGTCAGATGGAGTTTCAGACAGAGGGAGAGATGTTGTGGAGGGGGAGGTCTGGTGTGACATTTCAAAGGATTGTGCAGATGCATTGGAATTCTTGGTAGTGTCAAATGGCCCAGGCGGTAATGGATTGGCATCTATGGCACAGCTGTATGATCACCAATAAACCGATCAAGGTTCCAATGATAGAAGCCAAGAGTTCGAAGAACTCGTGAGTAAAGTTTGGGTCGGATGGATTTAAGGCAGGGGGCATTCAGTTCTCAAAGCAGTTTAGGCTTGAGAAGGGAAGCAAGAAGTCTCAAACTAATTGTTAAGCCCAAATTCCACATGACTAGAGACACATGATAAACTGACAGAACCTCGCACTTTGGGTTATACTGTCAGAGTTCACTTGTGTGTGACTAGTGTTGTGTTGTCAAGGCGTTTGCAGTTTGCTCGAGATGAGATGGTGAAGTAAAACTTTAGTTCAAGACTGAGGTGTTACAGCAAGAACTAAACTACTTAAATACTGTTCTGTTATCACATTATAAATAACTGTTCACAAAAGATATTGTCTGCTGTAGAGCTGTTTCCCCTACCATTGCCAGGCTCTCCACAAAAGCTGTTGTCATGCTGCAGGACTGTGGTCATGCACTGTAATTTGGGGACAAAAGGAGCATTGTCTCTCCCTTCACAGCACACAGCAGTGCAATAGAAGAATGACCGACTGGGCTGCTGAGCTAAGCATTCCCACGGTCATAAGCGCTGGCCTAAGTGCCCTGACTAAGCAAAGATAGGGGTCATTTCTGAAGGAAAAGAAAGAAAAATAGGAAGAAAATAGGAAAAATCGTAACAAATTGTGAATAACATCACAAGAGATGCATAGAGTAAAAAAATCATGAAAAGCACAGCAAACTTCCAAGTTCAAAGTTCAAATGGATATTTTTTTGAAAAATTACCATGCAGCATATGTATTTTCTGACTGGAAGTTGAACCCAATGCACTTAATCACATAAATGACAGATGTGTGATAACCAATAGACTATGCCTTTTAGTTGGCTGCATTTCTATATTCTAGCTTCTGATGGTGTATCTTCTTTTCTTCCTATCACAAACTTATCTTGCATTGACTTGCTTTTGGAGGGAACTGTCATCTAATTACTGATATTCAATTGCTCATAATGGGACCAAAGAAGATACAGTAGTCTACCCTTGATGTGAACATGGTGGTCCATTCAATGCTGAGCAGAATAGTTGGTTAGATTTTATAAAGGAAAGACATTGAATAGTTCATTGGGTATTGACGCGCCCACGAGAACGGACGTCTCGTAATTCCAGCAGCGACTGACGTTTTTGATGGTGTATCCGCCTCTCCCGACGATCATAAGTGGGACGTTGAATTTTCGTACAAAGTTGACGCATTCGCCGTGTGCTGCGATAGACAAGTTGAATGTACCGAGACCGTCACAGCCTAGAGAGTCTGCGCCGCATTGGAGAACGATTGCTGACGGGCTGAATGCGTGGACCGTGTCACCGATTACCGTCTTAAAAACGGTGAGGTACATCTCGTCATCGATACCGTCTAATAGGGGAACGTTAAGACAGAAATGTTTCCCCAGTCTACTACCGTTATCGTCCAATTTCCCAGTCCCCAGGAAGTAACCCCCGGTGTACTTGTAAAAGGAGACAGTCATAACTCTATTGGAGTATAAAGGGCGAACTCCACACCGTCTCCGTGATGGATACCAATGTCAATATATAGAACTCGAGGATGGTATCTAAGAAGGCGATGAATACTGTGCCGTGTGAGTTTCCAGTCATACTCACCTCAGGAGTTCGAGGATTCCCAAAACGATATCATTCGTGCAGCAAAATCCGCTGGCTTCCCCTCACTTCGCGTGGTGAAGTCAGCCTGCCCAGTTGATAGCAATGTCGGTGGTACCAGCGCATAGTTTTCTAGCAGAGGAAAGCGAGCCTCCGGATTACATACGACAGAAATCGTACATGTCCGAGAAAACGGGGTAGTCTTCTCCGCAGTTGAAGTTGTCCAGCATTTACTTCATATCTCCTTGGCTTTGCGGTGTAACTCTGGGTTGAAAAACAGTTAGATACACTTTCCGTTTCATTGTACACATACTAGTACTGACTTGGCTAAAAAATCAAGGTAATCTGCGTCATGGTAAACTTCGAGCTCTTCTCATGTGGCCCATCGAACATCATATATGTGATGTAGTTGTTTGTCAAGACCGTAACCCAGCACTAATGCATTCGTTAGTGTGAGCCTGTGCGGTTTCATAGGATGCCGTTCCTAAAATACATCAACAGTCAATTGAAAACCCGTCACCATCTTCAAGACTTACGCCATAGTGTTGTGCGCCAATATCTTTCGGAAAATAACATGAGACAATAGCCCCGGAAAGAGGCTACAGAAAGCATCAAGCAACATTTGCAAATATAAAAGCCATTCTCCTACATTTACTCTTTCGGTGATGGGTTCCGCCGTCTCGTGAATACCACGGTCTTAAAAATATGGCGCAGAGGAGAAGGTCTTAGATTGAGATGATCGGACCATTTTTTAGGATAGAACAAAGGCAGAGACTTCTCGATAAAGCTTGGAATGATACTAGTTTGGCAATTTAGAAGTAAGCTCTCGCATGATATAAAAGCACCAGACAACGAACCGTTCGAAGCTCTAAGATGCAAGAAAAGCCTGCGGAGTGATAGAGATACTGAAAATTAAGAGGGATGTCGCGCAAGGATGGTTGATACAAAGTCTAATACAAATAACGAAGGAGGGTCAGTTGGTCGACATGTATGTACTTGCAAAACTGTGAAGATGAAGTTTCGACGATCAGCCAAAGAAAGACAAATAACTTGGGAACCGTCTTCTCGCCGAACACGTCTGGTTACATCTTCACCGTCGGACACAGGGAGCGGATGAAGCTCACGATTTTTCTTCCTCTGCTGGTCGCGTTTCCAGTGCAGGTCCTTGCATCATGGGGGGACAGATCCAATGACTTTCAATACTGCCTTCGTCGTTGCGAAACGGCTGACTGCGTCGGCCAGGAACCTGCACCTCTGTTGCTTAGCCTCCGTCTAACACGCTGGATATCCTCAGATAACTGCAAATATCACTGCATGCACGAAATCACATCTCGCGATATTGCGCTGGGAAAAAAAGTGAAGCAGTATTACGGCAAGTGGCCGTTCTGGCGTCTTACTCCGGTTTGATGTCGGCTTTTCAAACACTATCAGAGATCCAGGATATGCACACGCGAACTCGAGGTGTCCGCATGACGTGCAGGGAAGACGTTTCTAGCATCTGTTCTTTGCGCATACACCGGCTTCGTTAATGGTAAGTAGCACACTTGGTTTTGTTCCAAGAAGAGAGTCCTGACGATGTGTACAGTGACCATCTATGAAATCACAGCCGGGAAGTCGTTTCACACACCTCCCCAGGCCTCATCAAAGATGGCCAAATCCCTAACGGCCCAGGGGCTGCGCATGTATATCTTAAGCTTCGGGGAGAGAAAAGACGCATTCTCCAGAAATTGAGTGGGACGGCTCTGGCCTTGCTCGCTGCCCTTTGCCCCTGCTCGTTTGTTTCTAACCCCAGGACTGGACTTATACTTCCAACCCCTTCATAGACAACCTCGCCAGCCCGATGACTACCTTGGAAATTAGACGTTTCTGTCAAGGAGGGAAGATTGGTTCAGAATCTATTGTTCAGCAGCTGTAGGGTGAGGCTTGGCAAGGAGGACATTGCCTTGCGATCATCAAGCAGTGTACTAGTAACAGGACAAGCTGCACACTCAGTTCTTAGGCGGCCGTGTAATGAAGAAGAGTAACGGCATGCTCCTGGAAGGGGGTAGTCCAGATGCGCAAAATATAACGGTCGCTCTAGCAGGTTCTTGGAATACCCGATCTTCAGACAGGTTGCGTCATCTCATGTTCTTGCAGATCCAATAAGCAGCTCCGGTCATTCCGGACTATAGATCAGCGTAAAATCGCATGACCTCCTCGGGCGGTACAAACGATCTATTCTCCCTGATGATCCACGCAGACGGGAGGAAGAGTAGCACGACCGATGCCCGCTCTGAGTTGATTCTCCAACGCGCTAGAGAATGGTCTACACACGTATTTGCCTTGTCGAGCTTCAGAAGAATAAGAAAGTGAGCCCCTCTGATATCGACTGCCTCACTCCTTGTCTTTCTCATCCGTTCTGGTTTTCCCGCTCCGCAAAGTTTGCGGACTTCATGGAGACGAGAAGCCTTCAACAAAACGTGGCGCAGCATCAAAGAGCAAATTCTTGTTTGGGATGCTTCGCCAGCAGCAATCGGATAGTTCAAGAGAATCTGGGCAAGGATGACGCTGAGGAGATCGCCTTCCCGAGCTGTCCTCCTGGGGAACCATTTGGATCAGCCGACCGAACCGTCAGGCGATGTTTGATATACTTTTTGGAATGATGGAGAAGAACAGCACGAGTATGGTGCGCTCGTGGAACAGCATTCCGGTATGTGACACCCCGTTATGATATACATGTACGCTGACAGCAATTGTAGCACACCGTCCGCTTCTGTATCGGACTCATGCTCTATCTTTGGGACGGGAAGTCTTCAGGATTGAGAAGCAGATGCTTTTCCAGGGCCCGACAAGGATGACGCTAGTACTGAGCTGCACTCCTTGTGAACCAGTTGCACACCCAATTGCGCATGATTGGAGTGAGGGAAGAGTAGCACACGACTCGCAACCATGGGACGTCCGCGCGATATGAGCGCTGTGAACAGCCTTCTGGTATGCGACGTCCCGTTGTGATATATATACATGCATTCGCCTGTTTACATACCGGACTCTCAAGGCGCGTGACCGAGAAGGTACAAATCGCCCCCTCATTTACTCGAGTATTTTACGACCAGAGCTCCAAGGACCTCCGAAATGTCGACGGCTCCTCCTCATTAGTGGTGGAGTGCAAAATGTCGTATTACCTGTTGGCGGTGCTGCCTCGAATCGGAGTAGATGTACGGATCAAGTTTGTTGACCCCCAAAACGATGCTCCCAAAACGTTACAGTTGTGCACAAAATTCAGGTTTGTCAAAAATGTTCATTTTCCCAGTGTGACTGCTCTTGCTCGTCGTGGGACGTCTTCTCATCAATGGAGCATTGTGATTGAATCATTACGCTGCGTATTACAGAAGTCTACGACACTTCCAATAGTTAGGCTTCTCCGACTTCCCACCACTAAAGTGTGTATGTATCATCTCTTTTGATCCTGTATCTCATATGAATGTAAAGTTCAATCATGTTGTGTGATTGCATCTCCTTCACCTTGTGTTGTCGTCTGAATAGAAGCGAGGAGGCTTCGATTTCCCAAGTCAGTTATTCGGCAAATCTTCCCCTTGGATCACGGCATTAATATGAGGTAACCTCAGTACCGTCGCTGATCCTGATATCTGTATTGGTTACCAGGTGAGCGTCGATCTCGGTACCTTTGCAACCAGGGTTAGCATGTGTTCTACAGCTGTTGTCATCACGATGTATCAATCGCTATGCAGTATCATTTGATGTCAAGTTCATCACTGGCACAGTTTCTCTTGTCGCCAAATACTGTATACTGGAAGTGATTTTACGTTGCCCAAATGTCAATCTTTTCATCATGAATCCAAGACTTATCGACTCCTAATCGGATTCATTGTAAAAAACGAGTCCTGGCATTTCAGCTTTGAAAAGTGCCCTACGCATCGACAATGGTCCGATGTATGTCGTAGGACGAAACGAGATTTCTATTCATTTCCTCGCCATCCGCCTGCTGCGGTCCCAAACTCAAGCCAAGCTGGTTCTTGGTAAACGCTGGATTCCGTACCGATGATATCTCCCTTGGTATCGCGTTCCAAGGTTATGGTTACCTGCTTTACCCACGAAACCGTTCGCAGAGTTTTCACAACCTTTCCGCATCTCTTCGCTACCAGAACCGTATGGTTGACCCTGGTTCCGGCGAAAAAGTGGATGTGAGCGAGACGAGGTGCTCCTAAAGTTTTCATTATTGGATCATGCTAAGAAAAATTGAAACTCGCATAAACGTGTTTTACTAATAAGAACCTACCTCGTCGTCACCATATGGCAGCAATACCTCCTCTAGGGAAGTAAATTCATTCAAGAGGGGAAGGGCTATAGGTCTGTCCGCCCAGGGAGTAACATACAAACGCCCTTCGGGATGTCCAATACACAGCTTTTTGAGCTTGCCTACAGAAAGTTTCTCAAGCACGCAGCCTACATACGGCTCACGCAGTGGAAGCATTGCGATGAGTACTTCCAGATTGGGCAGAGACCCTTCAGGAAGGATCTATATGGCCAATAAATAAATATGAGGAGAGCAGACGTCAGCTAACGGTACGTACCGCGAACCATTGGGCCACATCATCGGCTTCCAAGCTTTCCCCAAGTGATGGCTCTGCTGCCAAACAGGTCCATCGGAGATCAAGATGAGTCAAGAGCCGTTGTTGTGATTCCGAAAGGGAGGAAATCCCATCCAAAGTCTGCATGAGCGTGGAATCATCGTAGTGTCCCCTTGCCTCGATGATCTGTACACCATCGACATGCGCGAATTCCAAAAGGGGGCCACTGTCGAAGCGGTCGAACTTGATATGCTTCAAAAAGGGCCGAGAGTAGTCAAACGAGAAGGAATTATCGTCTAGGTCACACGCTGAGATAGAGAAACTCTCTAGCGCTGGCATTTTGAAGATAATCGGGACGAGGATACTGGATAAGCATGTACCGTCGTCATCGTTGTGGTTGTATTCACATTCCACTGATGCATGGGTAACGCCGGCAAAACGAGGGAGCTGCTTGACCAATATTTCGGACATTTTGATGTCTGGGAAGCCACTGCAGCGAAATGAGATAAACCGGACCGAATCACGGCGGGTTTCTTTGGAATAGACAGAGCGAAATTTAGAGTAGAATTCGTGGCTCTCGGGAAGAGGTAAGGAAAACGCGATGTTTATCTCTCGAAACGTTAAAGGGCGAGCAATCGCGAGAAGAGTATGATTGCCAACAAGACAGATGTTATTGAGCGTGACATTTTCGCCTTCAATATTGGAGAATATTATGTGCAGAAGCTCGGCGGGGAGGTCTACCAAGTTCACCATCCTTTTTTGGGGTCGCCGTTGCGAGTCCTGATTATTCCGTCACGTCCATTACCCCGGTAAGAGTTAACAGCCTCACCGGTTATGTTGAATAAAATCCGACCGAAATCTCGTACACCCTCATAGACTAATCGATACGCGTCTGTTGGGGAAGGATTACGACGTGTATAAGGTGATCGAGGAACAAAGCGACAACGTACCGTTTATGTACAATATTTCGGCTTCATTATTTGTACTGATTTTATTCCTAATGAGTTACCATTCCTGCTCAAAAGTTACAATTGGCGGAAATTTTTCACGGTTGACAAGGTCTTCCTCTAATTCCTCTGATTCTGTCGTGGATCGGTTATTCGTACCTGTTGTCCTGTGAGTAAACGACGTTCGACAACGGCCAGACTTTGATTCGGCTGAAGTCATCATAGTTTTCTTCGTGTTTCAATATAAAAATCTCACCGAGATCAAGGCAAATCTCCGCATGACTTCCCTGTCCTCTTACTCACTTTCGTAACAATGAGCGGTGCAAATCTCCTGTACACCTTTGTGTCATATATCGGTGCACCGTTGCTGTCCAAGAGCACCGTTCCTCGTGTTTTCGGATTTGGGGCTAACTGCTTCAATGCCGGTAACGTGTATTTTTGTGTATCGATTCTTTTGCGGGGCCGTAGGATCGTTCTGTTCGGGTGCACGCCGAGCGAGGGTATTGACGCCGTACCTGAAGAGGGTTAGTAAAGTGAAAGTAGTACGTACTCGGCTTCGAACTGGCGTCCTACATCGCTTGGAGGAAACCCGGCTTTCTTCCCTGTGACGAATTCTAGTATGCGTTGTTGAACAGCCTATGATGCATGATAAAGGCCAGATCGGTAAACAATTGTCAGACTCTGAGCACAACCACCAATCCCACCTGAGCATTGTGTCCAATGGCGTAATCATATTCACCGAGTCCACACAAAATGAAGAAGTGACGCAGGTTCTTATCAGAGAATAGAAGCTGTGCTCATAAAGAGTCCTTTGACAGAAGAAGAGGCAGAAAATATGCGGTTTCTGAAACTGTGGGTGTTCGCAAGTCCGAGGAATTCAGAAGAGCGCAATGATATGGTGACAGCGCGTTGCAGTACGTCGCTAACAATGAATTATCTGCTTCCAAGAAGTGGATGCTTCTGGTTGCTTGAGGGCTAGAACCACTATTACAGCTGTCTTTCTCGGACATCAATCGTTTGAGACGTGCACCTGAGATAGACCAGTTGTTTTTGCTACGTATCCCACCCAGAAATTTTTAACGTCCCGGTGACTCTCTATAGCTCTCCAGTTCAGCCAGGACTTGTGCATCCGTAGGGATGGTCAGTATTTCCATGGTTGGAGGTCATGCAGAAGAAACTTGAAACCAAATATTGCCAAGGCACGGTTTATCCCGTGGGCATGCAGTCGTACGAGCTAAAGTTGTACTAAAGTTGTTACAATGAGCATGACAGGCGCATTGACAGGCCGACGATGAGACCGTTGAAAGGATCCTTTAGAATTAAAGGAATCTCTTAGCATGCTATCCCTCAGACTACAAGGTTGTGCATGGGACCAATAGATAATGTATTTGAACATGGTAACTTCAAACCGAGGGGGCCAATAGGAATGTCGGCTACATAGGTGCCGTGCAGCTATGCCACCTAGAACTGTATAAATAGGAACTATAAGGCAGGCAGTTTGATCGATGTGGCAGCCCCCACTGTCCCAAATTCATTCTTAGCACTTCCATTCATGCTTTCTGTCTTTTTCCTCGGTATCTTTGTACTGACCTGGAGGCTGCTCCGGAAAGCTGCAGACCATCCTAGCGCATCATGGGTGTTATCAAGGAAACGTGGCGTTCCAAGTTAGATCGATGCGGCCGCGGATCAATTGATCCGCCCTCGTGATCTTATCGGTATCCGGTTGAAATCGCCCTTCAACAAAGTACAGTCATCCAGCGTAGAATGGGATCGGTAAGAAAGACCCTTCTTTGGCGCTATACGTCTCTCACCTTGGATAAAAAGGATATGTATAGAGAGCTTTCTGAGCTTCCGGTTCCGGTCGGGGCGCAGTTTCTTCACCCTGCTAATAGTAACTCAACCGGTAAGACGCTCTTGGTGCTAGCTTCTCTCTGGTGAAAGGTATATTTATCATCGCTGCATCGTCTAGGCATAGAAATCGCTACCTCGATCCGAGATCATGTTCGTAATTCCAAGCGCACTATGACAAAGTCCATCTACGCGTCACAGGGGACCATACGATCTTCACTGCCTCAAGATGTTAGCGATGTGGTACTTTCATCGCTTTCCCCCTCTCTAAAGTACCGTGCCATCCTGAGGTCGAAGGAAGGAAAACGTTTTATAGAATTATGGGTCGACGATAGATTATTACATCTAAAGGATGTGACAAGCCTTCATGGCGATTTCAGTGGAGATGGTGCGTTGCCATATTTAATCCATGAATCCGGATCTATCTCAAATCTTCCCTAGAATATCTCTCCTCTTTATCATTTTCGCCGAAAGAAGATTCGGTTATATATACTGCTGAAGCGAAGCCATCGGACACAGAGACCTTCCGATATATACCTTCGTTCGGGGAGGGACTGACTGCCAGGAAGACCCCGGTGCTGTTCGTTTACCATCCAGGAAACGATACCCTATCTCGCATTGCTTTTGATGGCCCAGTTATTTACGGCCAGGCGCTCTTTGGCCCCTTCACTGAATCCGAGACGCTATTTGCCACCGGTTACGAGCGTACATCCGACGATCGACTCCTCGGAATCAAGGGATGCTTCAATCGCCCCTCCGGTATTTGGAAAATAGAACTGTCCTCTCCGATCTCCAGCAATATTAATAAAGACTCAAAAGACAGTCTTCTCACCATAAAGCCCAAAAAAGCGACTAAACTCACCTCTAACACCCTTTCATGTCGATCTCTCCGCATCTACAATCAACATATTTTGGTCTGGATAGCCAATGCGTCAGGCGGACCTCACGCTTCTTGCTCCACTCTGCATTCCATGGACCTGACTTCGATCGAGGCGGGACAACCTCGGACGCTTGTGGAATCCGTTTGGGAGCCAAAAGAAGAAGATTTCCCCGGGCTTTACCTTGGGCCTGCGTTGGCGCGAGATCCATTTATCCTTCATCACGGAGATCCTTCTGTACTCGTTACGTCGATTTGGGGTTCTCGGAGCTCCATACTGCGTATATCTCTGACAACGGGGAGAGTGGAGAAAGCCCTTGATATCACAGACGACTGCGATGGCGAGTTTTGGAGTTACACCTTGCTGGCTGCTGACGGAAAGCAGCAGATGGTGTTCTTCCGCAGCTCGCCCAGGATTCCTTGCGAGCTGATCTTATATGACTATGACGTCTCCGGAATCGGAGAGAGCTGGACAGATCTAGCATCCTTTGGTCCAAGTTCTGCGGATAGTGAGTCATCTTCGTTAATCCTGATCCTTGATGATGATCTTATCGACCGCAGCCCTCCGAGCTCTTCAATCTTTAGATGTCCAGATTATCAAGATACCCGATCATTTCCCCGCTGAGACCATCGTTGTTCGACCTAAGGATCAAGCTAATCTTCCTTGCGTGATAAACCCGCATGGCGGACCTCATGCAACCACAACAACGGTCTTTGTACCTTCTACATCCGCTCTAGCAATCGAAGGCTGTGAGTTTCCCCCGTTCCCCGCAGCTTACATACATTACAAAGCTAAGCGTCCCTTCTCGATAGACGCGATCTCTCAGCCGAACTACACAGGTTCGCTTGGCTTCGGAGAGAAATACGTCAGAGCTCTTATGGGCCAATGCGGCACATTGGACGTATCAGACTGCATTGCATCAGTGCGACATATTTTATCCCTTGGCCTGGCCCAAGAGGGACCAGGGAAGCTATTCGTAATGGGAGGAAGTCACGGCGGCTTCCTCGCCGCTCATTGTACGTTCCCACAACCCACGAATTATAGCTGTTATTCACTCCCCCTTCTTCCCTCCCTACCTACCAGTGATAGGCCAGTACCCCGAAACGTTCACCTCAGCCGTCATGCGTAACCCGGTCATCTCGGCTGGCGACGTCTGGGGAAGTGATATCCCAGATTGGTACTTTAGTGAATTTGGTTATGACTTCCATATGTCACAGTCGCCGCCGTATACTGTTGGTTCGCGAGAATATGAGGCATTACAGCACGCATCGCCCGTATCGTACGTACAGGACGTGCGCGCTGCGGTGCTTCTGATGCTGGGTGGATCAGACCATCGAGTGAACCCGAAGCAAGGATTGGGATATTATCATGCCTTGAAAGGCAGAGAGGGGAACAGGAAAGTAGATTTGTTATGGTTTGATGGGGAGGGCCACCCCCTGGAAGGGGTCGAGGCTTCTCGGGTTGGATGGGAACGCACCCGGGATTGGTTCCAGTCTGCGTGAGTAGTAGCAAGCCGTTTTTGGGATCATTAGTGGGAGCAAATGGGTGGCTGTGACGTTTCTTGGACGTTAATGTGATTAAATAGTACCTTGCCGAGGTTCAATTATGGAGATGATGGCATAAATGTAGTAAGGGTCTTGTAAGGGTCACAGTCCCCGTTGGTACGTTCATTGTACCCGTCCATAAATCGTTGCTATGCAGTGAACTGGCCTTCCTTCGGTACCGCAGAGTCCCCATTGCCTTTCCTTCGTTCGGTTAGTGAAAGTCATGCAATGGCGAGATGAATTCGAAGGTGACACTCGGATAACTGAAGGATACTTCCATCAGATGTACAAGCGGAGTCTCACAGAAGATCCGGGCACTGTCCCGAACCATTTGTGTCTTCACGGCGTATCTGCCATATCACAGACGCCATATGCAAGCAATCGCTCTTCTTGCTCGATGAACCGAATTCAGAGACTCATCTTCATTTTGATGTTCGTCAAGAACAACATTCTGAACGAGCCAGGGTAGAATGACTTTCAAATGCCTTTTGTTCTTCTGATATTTCACGGAAGCAATAGCTACTTGTAGAACCGGACCGTAAACAAAGTCTTGGAGAAGCCATACCTACACCCGACAATGGACGTGATATTCCAACATTTGATCTACTGCTTTACAATATACACATTACACAAGGAGAACGGGCCGCACCATCAAGCACTTGATTTTAAGCGCTCCCGCGCACACTCTACGAAATCGTCAATGGTGGACGGCCATGCTTCTGTAGAATTATGTCAACAACTCGCGGAGCACGCAGGCGTGGAAAGTACTCGCCCTCCGCATCGTAGTTTTTAAACTCGGCATCGATGCTCCGTACAAAGTCCAAGAACTGGAAACGAGAAGTATCAGAAACCGCCGCAGTCAGACAACGAGGACAGACCATAGACCAAGTGTCCTTGCTGACACCTTTGCCACCTTTCGCTTCTAGATATTCAAACCACCATTGGGTATATTGGTCATTCCATCCTTGCTCTTCCGCACCCATATCAAGGTCGTCTTCATCAGTAGATGTCGTATGGGATAATGCGCCACCCTTCAAGCCATGGGGTAGGAGCAGAGCCCAGAACGCTTGTGCACTATCCATAGCTAGAAAATTGGACTTCAGCAAACAGTCCGGCGAAAAGACTGGTAGGACGAGGGCTTCAGGAGTATATCTTAGCTAGCCAATCGGCTTTCGAGATATCCTCCGGAAGCCCTGCAGATACTACCAGGTACAGCCCGGAAAAAGATTTGCGCGAGGCTGGATGCAGGCTGGATAGCTGAAGGATAGAAAGCACCTTCCGCAAAGTTCCCGCGGAAAACATCCATTACGATGGCTCTCGGTCTACAAAATGGACCTTTCACCCGGGAAAAACGCGGTATAAAAGCGTTTGCAGTCCGCCAGTCATACGTTGCAGCGACGAGGACACATACGCACGGTCCTCGGGGACTTGAGAAATATCCTGTCCAGCGGTTCATTCTACGCTTCAAGACAATCCCCAGCAGTCCCTATGCAACCTGGTCGATATACTGTTTCGGGCCAGACAAAATGTGCCGAGTTAAGCAGATAAACAAAGCATCCAAACATCTGAAATCCAGCGAAACGCGTTGACAATTTCGCGGGGGTCAAGACGCTGGATCACATGTTTAACACCTGTCGAAACCATCCCCTTTTGTATCTCTCTTTGACTGGCACGAAATAGCTGAGAACCGAGAAGTGCAAGCACATCTACGATTTCATCGCTGCAGCCAGACTGGCTTGGCCTGCGATAAAAAGTAGGTGTGCTAGTTGAAAGAGCAGGACAACGGCACCATAACAATGAAATGAAGGGGGGTTACTAGAAAATGTGACGAACCTAGACTCCTCTGACCCTCTGACTTTCCGAAATCAAACGTGTGACTGTAGACTTTGCGAAAATAATCCGGGTCGGAAGAGAGTTTGTGGCTGAGCCTCGGTAGCGATGCCTTCATGTCTGGTATATTATCGCATCTACAATGATGAAAGGGTTAAGCCGAACACAAGGGAGTCTTTATACTTCTTACCCAAGGTTCTTCCATCCTTCCAACCAGCCTGGTCTCCCCCATTCGCCCAACCTTTTTGACTTCAGCTCATACGCTACGGAAAGCAGCACAACGTCATCCAGCTTGACAACGAGGTCTTCGCAGAATTTAATCGTCCCGTCAATTGTTATCTCATCGCTGTCGGGATCTGCTTGGCCGTTCAGTGGGATCTACGTAAATCCATGGAGAACGCACCTTTGTACTTGTCGAACAAGGCATTTAATTTACTCGTAATCGTTGCCGTGGTTGGCACTCCGCTGGCACGATGCGAGATAGGATCACTAAAATACGCATCCAAAGCTGCGTCGAGACGCCTGTATCTGTCTAGGTATTTCTTGGCATCTTTGGCTCTGGAATGTTGAATCTTAGTGTTTATCTATTTCGAATATATTAGACACGCACGATGCTCCCGTAACACTGCAAAATTGAGCAGTTGTTTCGTCTGACATCTTCTTTGTAAATCTGGTACTTTTCTACCGGAACCTCATTAGGACTACACACTGCGGAAAGATAAAACTATACTTACCATCCTACGTGTATAGTACAAGATCAAGGCAAAGAGAAGGGCGACGACGGCAACGATGGACGAGAAAGGCGTGCTGGGGGTAATCTGATTCGTTTGCATAAGTGACAGCGTGACAAAGATGTGACACGGCAAAGCGGTCCGAGTTAACCGGCCAGTTTGATCGACGAGTCTTGATTCCCGGATCCATCTTTTCGCCATTGGAGCACCTGGACCAATTTCTTTCGTTACGAGTGGCGGAACGGTTCATCACGCTAGCAGAGGATGGGGGGGGGGCCTGCTCTATTGCTCATATGGCTCTATGAAAGAGTGCCTGAGGTTCATAGCACCATCATCGAATTAAATCTGGACCTGGCTATGGCATCTCTATGGAGCTTTATGGACTTCCGACACGTCGGGGAAACGCCTTACCCCGCCTGGTGAACACGAGGTCTGGCTTTTATTTAATCGCCGACGTTTGTTCTGTACGGCCTTCCGTAGTCAAATTTCCTTACAGCCTGTTTCCAGGCCAGTCCTTGGTATGCATCTACAGCCGCCCTGCATGCTGGTTTGCTGAGCAGATCTATCATAGGACCAATTCCGCCATTGGCATGTCGCATTTCACAGATCACTGATCAACGAACACGTTGCCGATGCACTGGCTTGCTGCCTCTTTGACGTCGTCGTCGACACGGTTCAATATGTCAGTATCATAGCAGCTTTCATCGGGGCTTTCATTTCGCATAAGTGAATGCCTGACAGATGATGCTTGTCGTCATGCCACGTATTCTTTCTGTCCATCTAACTCGGCACTTGGACTTGATCCATCAGTTTCTCAGTCCGACACCAGTGGATCCCCCTTTTGGCACGGAGCAGCACATATCCATGGCGCCCATTGCCGTCGCGACCTCGGTCCGACCCTCCTCCAATGTCTGACAGTTGTTGTTAATTATACACGATCGTGTTGCATGTTGCGGACCTGCACGCCATCATACGTGATCATCTTCTGTCTCCATATAGGTACAGGCCTTCTTGGGAACGCCCATTGTACCGGACCTGCAATGTCTCTAGTCCAGTAATGTAAGCTCTTCCCACTGCCTTCAGCGTTCACCAAGTTGAATTTATACATATATCGTCCAATCAAAAACAAGGGTCGCAAACTGCCAGATATCCACTAGTGCCTTTCTAACCCTGGCTCTCTGTCTGATAAGAGCAAACTCTTGCGTCAGCTTTTGTGTCGGCTATCATTGATACTGAGGTGAGATCGAGATACTATTTTACCTGCCAAAGAGTTGACATTGGTCTACTGATAGGATCCCGTACATTTGACAGACAGTGTAAAGTTCATTGCGTCAAGGCTCCCGACACAGCGCATTGGAATAACACACATATAGATGCCGCGATACCCCCTCCTCACGACCCGGTCCCGAAACTAGTCTCTCACGCCATAGCCGCTCCACAGTCAGCTCCACATCCGCCACGCGTCTGAAAGTCAAGTCACTCACGCCGTCTGCCTATCACTTTTCCCGGGTCCAGACTTGTCTTAGACAATGTCATACCTCCGCAACTCAAGCTCCTGGTCACGCTCATGGCACATGCTGCAGATCCCCAGGCTCACGACTTCTCTTCCCTTCCAGACATGCACCCACGCGCATCCCTTTCAATCGTTGCATCTTCCCCCAGGTAGTGTTCCCAGTTGCGCGATCAACGGAATCAATTCCCTCAAGCTAACGCCAGGCTATTTCTCATACGCCTCACGAATTCAGGCAGAATGCTGTTAATAGTCAGTCAAACCTGGGACTGCATCCGCTTGTTCTATAGGATTTGTCACCCTTATACTAGGTTATTGATTTTCGAAACGTCAGTCAAACCTCGGGCAGCAGATAACTAAAGACGGGGTGTTCTTTCAAGCGTTGTAGCCGCGTGGCTGATGAATTGCGAAGGCAAGACAGAGATCCGAGGTAAAAGAAGGTATTCGTTCATTGTATACGGTATTTCCTAGGTGCCGGAGAATTGGCGGGAGCGGTGTGAGTGAGAACGGGAATACCGGGTCTTGGGAATGGGGAAGGGGAAGTGGGGAAAAGGGGAACTCGAGTTGAACAGAATCCGTCAAACCTGGACATTACGAACCCGGAAACTTCATGGGCGCATTGCGGCGGGTGGATCGCTTGGGGAATTCGGTCATCGGAAGAAGACATTTTCGCCTCATGGCGCGGTATTATATGTTTCTTGCTTAACATGACTAGCCTTTGGAATAAAAACGACCTTCCAAGCCAGCATTGCACTCAATCAGCATGTTCTGCGGGTCCTGGATCGAATCGGATCGACGCACTGAACCTGTCACTGAAAGCGAAGACGTCACGGTTCTCAATGAGGTATGATATAAATCTCCCAGTTGGCAAGCGCGGCGCTCTGCTAGTCTTATTGGTTTCTGAGTCCGCCAAAAGGCACCGACCACCGGAAGCAAATCGATATTTTTTCACCGTCTCAAGAGATCTTCTTTTTAAGCGGGTCTTTCCGGTTCCTTTGCCCCGCAGACTTGACCGCAAAAGGCGCGACCGAAAAGGGTTTCGATCATGATCTTGCGTCCAACGATCAAATGACATTGGCATCTGATGGAGGGATAGTCCGAGGCCCTGGCGTCTTCTCGACATTTTCGATGAATGAATGCTTTAAATATATGATATGGCGTGGGTATACAGATACTATAGCTACGAACGGTGCAACAAATGGGGGAGGGATATGGATAGCGAGTCATATTACTAGTGATAACGTGTAGGCATTAGCAAGTTAAGACAGCAAGTAGATAGAAATAGCTGGGCGTCATCGCGAGACGTGTGTCATACCGGGACATGAAATACATGAATGAAAGGAGGCAGGCTCACTCGTAATGGAACCAAGCCATTAAAAAAGAGAAGAAATCAGGATCAGAGTCGTAGAAGTGGAGCGTTGACAAAACCGCCGATATTAATGGGCCCACGATGATGATGATGGTGATGGAAGTAAAACACATCAATTCCGTACAATGACCCGTCTAGTGTGTTTACCTGCTCGCCGTCGCTCGGCGTACGGCATTGGTCGCTTCCATGATTCGTCGGGATCTCCGCCTTCATCCGGGAACTCGACCTTTGTCTGGGCACCGGGAGGGGTGGGATCAGGGTGGAGTGTCTTTGGGGTAGAAGATGCATGTGGGAAGAGGGGGGAAGGAGTCACGGGCACCGGGCCGTTACGCTGAGATGATCTGGAGGATGGGGGGTATGCAGCTGATGATGACGGTGAGTGATTTGGATGAGGCGGAGCGCCGACGACCCCCAGGGAGGGCGACTGCCCTGAAGGGGGCGGCCAAGACCTAGGGCCACCTGGGTCTCGCACCGCTGTGCGAGACTTGTCATCGCGCATGGTTGCTGCGTGAGACGGGATATCGACCTCTACATGCACACGAACGATTTCCGCCCCTGCTTGAGCAAAAAAGGCCCTCTCCTGTCGCTGAAAGTATCCGCTGGTAGGCTCCGAACGATGTGGAATGACCGAAGGCGGTGCAGGGGGAAACATTGCCATTAAATCATGGCCTGTAGGAGGTGCGGGATATTTACGAGGATTCACATCTGGATGGTGAGTCAGATCTACATCTACAAAGAAATAATTCATCAGGAGACTGCCTTGAGATAAATTAAATAAAAATCGTACCGCGTAATGACGAGGGGGAAAGAGGACGACGCGATCGACTCGAAACGGAAGCTGATGATGGCGGCGACGGAAGCAAAAGGCCAGAGCGGGAGCGGGAAGACTCGGCAGTAGGAGAAGTAGATGCGGACGATGCAGGTGAGTCGTCGACAGGACGGAGGTGGTAGGAAGCGGACATGGTGAAGCGAGGCAAGGGCGAGAAAGAGCACAGCAGGTGGAATACTTATAAGGGACTGGCAATGATGATCGCAAGGAAGAAGCGGGTATCCAAGATCCAATTGAGCATTCTTAATATGAAAAAGAAATTACCTAATCCGCTACTCAGGTTCAGCCCTGCTGAGAGCTTCCGCTTCGGCTACGGTTGATGCTGCCAAGTTTCCCCACAGGCCATCGGATTGAAATCAAGGAATCAGCCCTTGCCAATCATCAACTACAGAAGTCTTGTGCTACGTATCCAGGGATGTCGTAAAACTCATTATGTTACCCCTGCTGTAATGCCAAAATTATCATTCGAATCCATATGCCCGTTGCGTCTTCGGCTCCTCCGATTGTGCTGAGATCTTCTTGCTTCTCTTCCTACGGTTATTACACCTCACCGGCCTTTCATCCTGTGATACCCGATCTTCCAAATCCTGGCCTGACTAGGGCTAACTCTCCGATACATGAGGTAGGTCACTGCTCATCAGCCTCCATCGTAAAGGGTAAAAATACTTCCAAGTTCCGTCCATCGCCGGCAGTCAACTTGAACGTTCGTAGCCCAATGGAACTGAACTTTTCTGCATTGTGGGGTATTTAAAGCGTCAATGTTAAGGTCCTTACGAGAAAGCTTCCCGAAAGTCTAAGCCAGAAACTCGATCCCACCCGTAGAACACGAGTTCATGATATGATGCGCTTCTGCTCGTCATAAACCATCGAAGGGCTGACCAGGTGGACCACCTTGCGACATGTGATTCGACATTCACCGCACCCCCCAGAATCTTCGTCAGCCAATATAAATATCTCTGGAAGGAAATCCCATTCACCAGAGAGGGCTTTGGTGGAGCCGATATCACTGGAGGGGACAGTTTTCCTACAATCCAGGACAAGGGATCTAGACGATGCGGCGTTTCATTTTTTTTAATGTTTTGCGCTGAATTGGTTGATCAGTTCTGCATCCGCCAGGAGGTCTTTTTTTCAACAACGGAAGGGAAGAGGAAGTCTGGAGCGATCCGATCTTTGAAAACCCGGTATCCGATACAGACGGCGTGCGGCCTAGCTGGACGATAGATTCCCGCAAATAACAATGATCTGGAGTGTCATGTATCCGACCTTGTTCCTGTGTAAGGGAGCTTGTATTAATGGATGACGCTGGCATGATCAATAATTCACTCATCGTCTCCGAGATCTACGCGAGGGGAAATAAAAAGGAAAATACCAGATTTGATACCATGTCAAATCGATGACTTGGAGGGGAGTCACAGTCAATTTGTCAAAGGGTCGACGGCCTGTCCGATCAAATGCGATCTAAAGAATAAAATTGATGGGTATTTAAGCCGTCGTAGCGTAATGGTAGCGCGTCGCTTTCCTATGTTGGGATCTCAGGCGAAGGTTGTGAGTTCGATCCTCACCGTCGGTATTGCGCGGTTCTGTATCGTTTTTCTCCGTCACTGTCTGGCAGTTCAATGGAGTTACCCAGAAGTATGAGGCAGTTGGGCGTACTACACGGCCGACATACCAGACTCCAACAGTCGCGTGAAACTGAGGTGTTGGACGACTATATTTTCTTAAAGCCAATAACAGTCAACACGCCGCAGCAGGTTACGTTACTACTGAACGTCAAGAAAAACATAAGAAAGACCGCTAACTGGTGTGCTGTATCTCTCCCTGACATGTCCCAGTGAAGGCCTATAGATAAGCTATACCATCTTCAATCAGAACATGCCGTTTTCTTAGATTTATCGTTCAAGAAGATGAAAACCGTATTGGTGATACCTGCAGAACCTGACCCGGAACAACTGCGAGAGCATAGACACAAAAAGCAACGGGTACTGTCATTTGGTGTACTCGGAATTGGCTATGAATGTTAACAATCAGAACACGGACCGGCGCCGACACACGCACAGAAGGATTTGATGAAGAACGCAAGGAAGAACTACCTTGGCATCAAACAACATGCGGGCAAGGCGCTATGGATAAAAGCCTGCGAACTTCGAAGAAGTGATCATTGCAGCCGAAGACAATTTCTGATTATGTTCAAAGAAAATAAATATTGAGTTGTCAATATATGGTTATCAAGGGTAAGTGGAGAGTGGTGAAATTAGCATGCGATACATGCGAGGCGACCACCTGCTTGCTGGATGCTCGTTGCATTCGAAAAATCAGTGCAAGACCATATCAGCGTGCAATAACATCAATCGACTCATGATTTTCTCTCCCGTCAGTCCAATCAGCGAGTTATTCTCATGTCATTTATGCGTGAAAGGTGAAGTAGGTGTGTAAGACATTTATCAGGAACAGACGGAATGATAAATCGACATGGTGGGACCTCCAGGTGAAGGGGGGGAACTGGAAGGGAACGTCCCACGAAGTCTCACGTCCGATAAGGTATCATCATAAAAGATTTTCTCTACAGCAACTGGAGGTTGCCGAAGTCAACAGGAACCGTGAACCAGTAGAAAAAGTAAGTAACACACACCTAAGTGCCGGGGAACCTATAAAAGAAAATCCGAAAACACAACGAGAACAACCGAAGTGTGAACGTCAGATGCGTGACGAGCGAGGGAGGGGAAAAAGTTTGTAAATGGGGCACAGGAGGCTCAAGCGAGGCTTTTTAAACAACGGCTTTGGACCCAGAAGATCCCGCGCGATTGGAGGAAGATGGCCGAAAAGGAAGTCTTTACATTGTGCCTTTTTCCTTTACGAGAATTGACATGAATAGAGCCCCGTAGCAGGAGAAAGAAGAAGAGGAAGAAGAGGGCTCATCCGTAACGCCAGCATCGGTGGTCGGAAATGAAGTTGTTTCCTGGAAACTGGATGTCGAGATTCCAAAGTGAAAGGGGAAGAGGGTAAAGATCAGAAGGGAGGGGGTGGGCTAGTCCAATTTTTTGGTTTCGTGACTCATCGGAATTCGTTTCTCCTTCGTTGTTATCACCCTCAAAGATCCTCCAGAGCTCGAAAAGGGTGGGAAGGGAACAGTTCCGTACGTCGAGAATGCCGTGAGATTGTGGGTAGGCAGCAGTTGCGGATACAAATGTGTGGTGACTAGAGAGAGGAAAGAGTCGAGGGCTTACCCGGCGTTCTAGTTCGTATAGCTGTGCCCTTGCTCAGGGACGTTCAGATTTGGTCCGTTAGTCATTTGGGATTGAATTAACCTTTGGCGTCTATGACAATCGTAAGTGTCTCCTAGGTATACGACAGCAAGTTTAAACAAAAGTTAAACGTCCCTATGCAAATCAATGACAGGATTAGTATAACAACAATTGGGTACCGGTGAATACAAGTACAATATTGACTTTGTTAAATCTACAGTCAAAGTAAATGATGATAAGTTACGGATAGATCAAGCTCCAATGTCCGTTTCCCGTCATCCGTCCTAAAGAATACCGAATGAAAAAAGCCGAAAAAAAAGGACGAATCACAGCGGAGAAATAGACCCCGGGGTGTATTGCACGATTGTCGGGGGTGTCTCCACCACTGGACTAGCACTTCCACTCCCCGCAGTATAATACGATATCGTACTCGTCGCTGAAGGCTGACTCCCACTGGTGCTTGCACTGCCCTGTGTATCCACGTGGTCAGCAACAATCTCCCCGAGTTCCCCGCATGCACTTATAAGCAAACTATTCGACCGGCTCGGTGGCTCGCTCGAAAGGGGATGGGTGTTTCGCGTTGGCGGTCGACTGAATGAGGTCATCCGCTCAATAGTGTGCAGACTCGATGTCGTGCCCATCTCGCGCGAGCCGATACTCTCAATCGTAGGCATCCGGCGTACGTACCCTCCCAGTACCCGAACATGATCGTCCGGTGGATAGGGTCTTCCAAATTCGTCATATCCAATGGCAGCAGAGTACGAGTACGAACTCGCCATGCTCTCGGAATGAGAACTCGAAGAACCATCAGGACGAGCGTATTCTAGGCCTTCATCGGTCTCTCGGCTGATTTGGGATACGAGTGAATGGAATCGATCGACAAAGTGGTAGAGATCACGGTCATTGTCAGAAACCGTTGGAAGGGGAGGTGTCGGGGTTTTTGGGGTGGCGCTTGAACTAGATGCACGAGATTTTTCGCCGCTAGGAATAGGTCTATGATGGGCATTGTGGGTTTCCGTGGAGGATGAGTCTTCCTCCGATGAAGGGGAATCGGAGACAGGAACGCTTCTTATCGATGTATTGCGTGAGCTTCGCAAAGATTTCTGCATTCGCGGCGAGGATGTGATAGTAGAGGTGGAGCATAAATGTGGATTAGAAGACCGAGTGGTGGGCGCGGTATGAAAGGAAGCAGCCATAAGGGGAGAGGAAGACATGGATTGATCGACTGATTCGGGGTTAGCGAGGTGGTGGCGGCGGCGCCTGCGTTTGCGGGCTCTTTGGGAGGGCCGGCGAGTAACCTGGTAGGCAGAAGAAGACAAGTTGTAAGGAATCTAGATATAGAGATGAGTACGTGAATACGGCGAGCCAGTGTGAGAATGGACTTGCAATGATAGCCAAAGTAATGAAGATGCGAAGGATAGACAAGCCAAGCCAGGACGCCCAATCGTGTGTTCTGCCCTGACACGTTGAGCTTGACGCTGACACGGCCCAAACAACATCAAGGTCGAGCCCACATCGCTGTGACAAGCTTAGCTCAGGTTCTTCGGGGACATTTTGCCAAACGAATGTTAATGCAAACGCGACGATCGCAGGTCCCAACAGGAATATAGATGCGAGGAAGCGAAATATAGTTCGTGTGAGGAGAATTGAATGTAGATCGACGTGAGCGCGAATCAACTGTGTCTGGCAAAAAGATACGATGAAACGACATAACAAAAAGGTCGCGGAGACAGCTGTACTGGTCCCTAGGGCAAGAGAAACGTCTTGACCGGTGATAGACTGGTAAAACGCAAATGCCAGAAAATACCGGATGGCGCTGTATATGGCCCAGGCACCTAGAACATATTAGCGAGACGTCACAGGACGGCATTTGAGACCCACCCATGATCATTTCAAAGATTAACACGGTTAGCTTCAGGACCTTTAAACGCCGGCGAACAGCCTTTTCCCAATACCCCTTGCGTTCCCTCAATGTTGGTGTATAGTCAAGGGTTAATCCCATATCCCACCCCGGGCTCGGACCAGTGGGATGAGCTGGCTGTCGCTCCAGGAGGTCGAGATACGCTGAACCAGAGTACAAAGGGTCCAGTAGCGGTTCCGTCGGATGAGAGTTTTCCGAAGCGATGGTCCTCAGCGTCGCCGTCGAAATTGTCCGTGAATGTGAAGGTGGCAACTCTGCTGGCTCGGGGGAGAAAATTGCATTATGAAGGTATAATGCAGCCATTTAAGAGTTGACCGCCGACATCCAGAGCGCTCGAACGGCTGCAGTGGATTGATTAGCTAGAAGATGGTGGTTAGCGAACAGGACAGCGTTGCGAAAAAAAAAATTTGAGAAATATACTGTGTGATGTCTCCGAACAGTACAAGTGGAGTAGTTGCAGAATATTCTGAGAGGTCGTCAGATTTGGATCAAATTCGGGTCAGAATTAGAATTTGAATGTTGTGATGGAGAAGGCAGTGACAACGATTGCTTTTGTTTGGTAAACGCGTCGTCACCTGACCTGACGCGATCGAATCCCGCGTCGGGATTGTCGGTGGTCCGGCGATCAGTGTCTCGCCTCGTACAACTTGTCTTGTCCTTTGCCAGGATCCTGGACTTTTGGTAGATATCCCGAAGGAAGGAAGGGGGGGAAGGTGCAGAACTACACTCACGCCGCAGAGGTGGAGTTATGATCATTGATCAGGAATGAAATGTCTGCTTTCGCAACGGGGAAATGATTGAGGACATTGATGGCAATGTGAGTAAGACCTTGGTATTGGATTGCGTACATCAGTATTAAAATAGCCAAAAGGCTGTTCATACTACTCACGATAAGTCTTGTGCTTCTGTATAGTAATACGACCGTCGGAGCCCTGTGAAACCCGTCGACCTTGACGATACAGTTCCTCGTCATCATGGTTATTGATGATGAATACGTGAATCAAGCCTCCAGCCAGGAGGCGACATAGTGTCTGTATCGATTACGCAGGGGATGACGAAGACCGATTGTATTATTGCACTGCCTAGTCGATTAATCCACGCGAGTGCGGCCGGAGCGACAATACTCCTATCATCGTGGACGCAAAGAGATTGGAAGGGAGAAAGAAAGAAAAAAAGACATGGGATGGTTGAGACCGTTGTGGTAGGGACACAAGATACCCAAAAAAAAACAGCCCCAACCATGATGAGTCCAGAGGGCCCTCTAAAAGCGCGCACGTCCGCGACGATAACACGGCTCTGCCAATGAAAAGGAATGGAAAATTCGGGGGTTTCATGAATTTGACAACTGACAGTATATAGTCACATTGACCAGAAAGGGTAATGGCCGCCCACATATTTATATAGACGATATACTTAGTGTCTAAGGCGATTGAAATACCTTTGAAGATCTCAGCTACATGCGGATTAATAAATGAGACCAGATGACGTACCAGTGTATTTTCTCTCAAGTGGGAAGAGAAACTTTGTATACAAGGCAATATAAAGGCCATTTGCGTGAATACAGACATCACGACAACTAGCACCCGTACCAATAGAGACGGCCAAGTCCAGGCCTGATTTTTTTTTTTCCCTCTTTTGCTGAGGAAAGATGTTTCGGTGGGTTCAACGATTACGGCGACTCGAAAATGCATCCTGCGCAGAGGGAAACAATGCCATAAAATAGCACACGCAAATGCAGGATCACGTCCTGACTCTCAAATATAGAGCACCATCCGACATCCCCAGTAAAACAGTTTTAAAAAAAGGTGTACAGTGTGCACCTGGCGTGAGATCTGCGCGCAGCACCGTGGACATCGATGTCGAGAACAATGATCCGTCCGGCAAAGTCCGAGCAACAAACCTTTGATCCCAAGCATGTGAACAACGACCCGATTTCACAGCTGGTAACACGCATTCCAGTCCACGACCCACTTTCACGGTTACTAAAACCAGATATATTTTCATCAGAGATACACACAAAACCATACACAAAGAACACGAAACCGAAAGCTAAAAAAACAGAGACAGATATATGTAATATGGACAACAAGTGCGGTGGGTGGGGGTGGGAGGCGGGATGGGATGGTTATCACGGGATGAAATGCAATAATATGGCGTACAGTTGAAAATAAAACCGGATGATGATGGGATAATACATATGAGCATGTTGGAGGGCATGCAGGCGAGTTAGTAGCAGGGGGGCTAAAGTAAGATTCCTTTTCCATGTCAGCATCCATTCCCCCTCAGTGCTTAGCCCACTTGCCTGTCGGAGGCGATGTCCAGGCAGAGACCAATTCGTCAGTCTGAACGACAAGTTCTGGAAGAACGTCCTCCTCTTCATTGTCGCTGTCTGAATCGGAATTGGTATCTTCAACAGCGGCAGCAACGGGCTCAGGCTCAGGCTCTTGCTCTTCGGGTTCCGGCTCCGGCGGAGGAGTAGGCACTTCTATGACAATGGCTTCTTCCATTACAGGCGCCTGCACCTCAGTCTCAGCAGCGGCAGCGGCAGCAGCTTGCTCTCTCTCCTTGTCCTTCTCCTCCCTCTCCTTCAACTCCTTCTTCAACTTCTCCAGCTCCTCCTTCTCCAGTTCCAGCTGCTTCTTCTTCTCGTCCTCCTTGTCCTTCTTCTTCTTATCCTTCCGCTCCTTCTCCTCCTTCTCCCGCTTCTCTTTCTCGACCTGCAGCCTCACCTTCATCTCGCGCTCGCTCACAACCCACTCTGCCGCCTCATCCGCCGCCTTGTCAGGGTTGCTCTTGTGCTTGAGCAAATACCCCTGCAACGCCGCAACACTGAACTCCTCCTCCGGGATAGCATCTGCGAACTTCTTGGCCAACAAAGCAAGCTTGGCGCCGTCCAACGGCTTCGCAGAGTGCTGGCTGCTCGCAATATGCTCCTCTACCGGCGGGGGCAGGTACGCTTGGTTGTTGGCGCCAAACTGGGGTAGCACCTTGCTGCTCTTGGATGTAGCGCTGGAATTGTTCTTCGGCGAAGGAGGCAGCGACGATGTCGACGACGCAAAGGAAGGCGAAAGGGACCACAATGTCGACGAGCCTGAACTAGGCGTCTGCGGAGGTGACGGGATATTAATCCCTTCAAGCTCAGCTTCGTCCATGTCACTCAGCGTGGACCCGGGAGGGGGGGCACCATCACAGGAAGCAGCAGGCTCTTCCACTGAGGGGAAGAAATTCCGGAAGAGCGCCTCAGCCTGCCATTTGGACGCGTTTTTGAATTCGATCCAGACATCCATACGACCCGGTCGGGAAAGAGCGGGGTCGAGGCGCTCAAGGTGATTTGTTGTCCTATCCAAAGCCGTACAGTCAGTACCAGTATTTTGGGGAACAGATGGGAATAGGCTTACGCAAAGAGTAGCCTACCTTCTGCCGCCGCCACACCATCTAGTGCGTTCAACAAGCCACTCAAACTCAGTGTGTTGACATCGGATAGCTGGTCTCTCTGATGCCTCCTGCGACCGGTGGATGGGACGGCTGGCGTTGTGGTGTTGGTCTGGTCATTGTCACCCTCGTTGTTGTTTCCTTCGGGGTTACCACTCGAGTTCTTGTCCCTCGACACGCTTCTGGTAAAGGCGGCGTCCAGATCTTCTAGAAGAAGGATACACCGCGACGGGACACGTCCCATCAACGTCGTTAACGTACTGTCGCTTATCCACGAGGAAGATAGGGACACGACGTAAATGTCCAGCATGAGCTCGCCTGCTATGGCGTGTATAAGCGACGATTTTCCGGATCCGGGGACACCATGGAGAAGATAGCCTCGGCGGAAGGGAATGCCACGATCAGCGTACCACTGCAACCTCGGTGAGTACAAATCGCGTCAAGGACAGAGAACTAACGCACCTGCTCCGACTTTAAAAAATCCCGCGTGTCACCAAGAAGCATCTCCTTGACGCCTGGATTGAGGACAATAGAGCCCATAGGACGTTTATGCCGTGAATCCGTCCAACGCCAGCTTCCATGGGAATCAGCGAAATAGATTTGAATGCGATGAACAGCTTCTGCTTCGTATTCCCGCTTAGCCTGGAGGACTAGCTGTTTTAGGATGGAATTATTGCGGGCGACAACGCTGGGAACGCCTAATGAGCGGAGCGGCAGAAGAAGGAAAGAGAAGTTAAGCACCTGATGGACAAGACCTCGCATCCGCTGCCATCATTCTTCCTGCCTCTCCTGATGCGTAACCAGTGACCCCTATAAAATATGGTATGTGTCGTGTCAAACGTCGGCTGGAATACGACTCGTGTCTTGACCCTCCCAGGTTCGTCTTCTTCATCATCCTCGTCTTCCTCATCGCCAAAAGAATTATCAGCGGTCCGAGCAAAACCAGAAGAAGAACGAGTGGTGGTCTCAAACTCCCTTGACCGCTGCCATTCTGGCTGTCGTGAGAGCCAGAGCATTAGCCAGTCGTAGGGATAGTCTTCTTCCGAGAAGTGTGCCGTAAGGAAGAAGGCTAGAATGTGAATGGTCAATTAGGATACAATAGTGCAGGATAGAGAAGCATGATAAGATATAGAACCCGGTGCGGCTCCGACCGCATCTTCCAAGGAAAGTGGAATCGGATAAACAACCGTGCCATAGGAACGCTGAATACGACGGGCCTGCACTCGTGGAGGGCACACTCCTGAGGTGAGGCTCCCATGCGACCGCAGAGAAGCCAGGAGAGACAAAAAGAGAGGAGACACTCACAGTTGACGAAATGTGACCTGAAGCGCCAACGCAAAGATTAAGCGACGACAATGAACGGCGGGCGCTAATGACTCACCAAGCAGAACTCGATACTCGTCTAGCGGTCTCGACTGTTCCCCCCAGGACGACAAGCTTCATACCGTCAATGACCGACGACCCGGCGGCGCCGCCTACGAGAGGCTGAACAAGTGATTTGAGAGCGTCCATGGAAGTGGAAAGCAAGGCAGAAAGGGACTTGGATTTGGTGATCCAATATCGCGAAGAAGGAAGGGGGCGGTGGGTAACACAGGTTGGAAAAGCTGGAAGGTGAGATAGTAGGCAGTTAAGAGAAACAAATAGGAGGCTGAGGTCGATGGTGACTGTGGGCTCGGATCCGGGCAGCACCTTTCGAGGCAAGTCAGGACGCGTCAGCAGGTGTCAGACCTGAAATTGAAAACGTGTGCGCGGAGTCTGAATGCAGCAGCGCCACTCCGGCTGATGATCTCAACTCACCTTGTGCTTCCCTTTCACTGGCAGATCCACCATTAATTATCCATAACATTTGCCCCCCTCGTTTACAAGGATATTCATTCACGAACCCTCAAATTATGGCCCCTCAAAGTGGTATTGGTCAGATGCCAAATGACGCTAACTAGATACAAAAAGCAGCGCCCCACGCCGCAAAACCTTATTGCAAGATTCCATCCAAGATGATGCAAGAAACGGGTGAAAGATTCTGACAGAGAACGATGAGAAGTCCCGTCTGATGCTGAGAAAGAACCAGCCAAGACATCAAAAGCATTCACGGGCGGAAGAAGAGATCACCCCACGGCGACAAACACATAAGGACGCCGCGCCGCGCCCATGAAAAGCCACTGAAGGCGGTACTCCGGACATGGACACCTTCATAGTGGTTACCGCGCGCCAATTGCACCACACGGCCAATGTATACCCACTGCAAGTGTAGATGCGTCGTTATGGCGATCCAGGAATGAAATCAGTCAGTCCATCTTCGAATCCATTAATATCTGGTGAATTCATTCATGATGATCCATCCGTACGCATCTGGGCCCAACGAATGACAGAGGTAATGGAGAAGCGGGGACCTCAATAGCGCTCATTACCATGGCCACGGAGCATCACTCGACCAATCTGCTCCATGGAGACTTGCACTGTCGACTCCGATCCAGTGAACGGGTGAACGATACTCCTGGACAGCTTAAAATGAGGCAAACGTGAGGTTGAGCGTCCCTGCGCCAACACCCGACATTCAAAGAATTGGTCGCGATTACTGTCAGCATTCAGGTAACCGTTGAGGAACAAGGCTGTGCCTATAGGATATATGCAAGAGGAACGATAGACAGACGACGTGTCAGTCACTAAGAACCTATTCTGCATCTCATCATTGGGAGCCGGACTCCGATCCAGTGGATAGAAGAGCGGAACTCCTGGACGGCTCAGAATGAGGCAAACGCGAGGCCGAGTCTTTACAGCACCCGAGCACGCAAGAAGAGATAGGTCCTGGGCGAGGTCTCCGACAAGGAGTAAGGCGGTTCCTATACAATATATGCAAATAAACGAAAGATAGACGACGCATGACTCACCGTAGGGCTCTAGAGTGTCTCCCCCGAAAAGAGTCCTAGAAAAGCCATACCGAGATGATTAGATTTCCAAAGGTGCATGTAAACGACGAGGTTGACAAGGTCGCCACGGAGCTTCAAATGGCTCCACAGGAAACGGGCGACAGCAAGGTGGATATGAGGGCCAAGACAGAGAAGTATGTGGCCATCATAAACTGTGAACATACCAAGCTCACTTGCACGGCATATGCTGTGCTGTATGACTTGTTGGTTGACTGTAGGCGCACAGAAGTTGTCAGACCCGTAACCACTTCTTCCTGAACTGAATGCATCGAGCACAAAAGGACTTCCACAACGGCTGGTGTACATGACTCCTTCGCGCCGTCTCGGGCAGTCGTCACACATATTATTCCAGCACGCTCATCATTCGATCTCTAGCGTCGCGGTCGCACCGGGAATGGTACAAGCTGCATGCTGTTGATACAGAAAACCATTCTCGCTCGCAGAAAAGAAGACGTTATCCAAGACAGTATCGTCCTGCATCGAAACGCTATCGTCCGCCGCCATGAATTTGAACGTGGTCGCTCGCGGTTGCCCGAAGGTCAGCGTCCTCCCCGACGAGGATTTTGGCCGATGGTAGAACTATGGATCACCCAAGTCAGGCAGGTGGCAGATTGAGGATGGACGCAAGGCTTACCCGAACACGAGAACCGACACCAGGACCTTGGTCGGTGTTCAGAGATATCGTCCCACGGGATGGATCGCCAGCGGTTATTGCGTATGCCTACCAAACCGAATAAGCAAGCTAGAGAAGCCTAAAAAAAGAGTATATACTAACGATTTGCGTCTCCTCCGACATCAGATAAAATTCCTCCTCGGGGTCTAATGACGTGACAGCCAGATTATGCTCTCGTATAGCTGAGAGCAACAGCTGGCTAGGATTCTGCCGGTCAAGCGTGTTCACCAAGTTGCCCTCGCTCTCCGAAACAGTCATGGTTGAGGACAGGGACACGAGCCCGTGATAATCGAGCATGGAACGGACATTCTTTGCGTGGGACAACGCAACGCCAACCGCTCCCGATTCCCATATCCGCTGGTTCCGAAAGAGCGTCACAGGGCGTCCGGTGATAAACGGCGTAGAGGTAGGGACAAGACCTATCTGCTCTTCTTAAATTGGCATTCGCATTTGAGCCCCTCGACAAGGAAAACGTACCTTTGAGGCGGTGGGGAAATTCGCATGTAATGAGCTTCTTAATCCCTCGGGAGACGCATCCGAAAAGTAAATCAGAGCATTTACGGAATCCCGTCTGGAAGACCTTATTAGCAGAAAGCAAGGGAAATAGAATATGTACGAACTGTAGATCCTCTAGACCGTCTGGACGTTCCTGTGTCGACATTCTCTTACTCCACACATCTTCCCAATCCAAACCTTCTCCATATTCACCTTCGAAGGACGGCGCGTTTTTGTCTTTCTTTCTGAAAGAATGCCACCGTCCAACCTGAGGCAATGGTATACCAGGGATAGTTGAACGAAATGGGACACAATTGCCATCGAAAACGGCCAGTGAACATGATACCATGTCCATGGCTGCTGGAGCTGAGAGGCAGCCGACGGTATTTGAAGACAAAGTAGTTAAATTTTGAACGAGTTGAGAAAGTTCTGAGGCCTCGACATTGGGAGAAAGCGAGAACAGAAGATGGTGACGAGAGTACTGACTGGAAAGTTGGGAGATGTGATTCAAAATCGCCGTTGAAGAGCGGGAAAAAATGGTACTCGTGTGAACCAACATTGAAAAATAGATAATTCGCAGCAAGATCCGAGAAGAAGCTCAAGGAAACGCAGGCATTAGCGACGTGACTTCGACATGGAAGAAGGAAAGAAAGAGGTGAGAAAATCCGCGCAAATGTTCGCGTTTTGGTGTTTTATGCGATCGGCATATACTTAAGTTTCGGCCCGGAGAACCAAAATTTGACCGAAATATTGCCGAAATTGCCTTCTCCAGTGGCTTGTTATTCTGCAAGAAGGCATGTCTGTCATCTCTTTTCCTGAAAAAAAATGCCCTTGTGCTCCTAAAAGATATATGGATTACTCATTATTTTCACACATATCATTCAATTTGATGGTGAAGGCATGTATTCTACCAAAATGGGGCTTCATGACGACTCGACAACAGGTTTCTTGGGGTAAGCGCCACTGTACGAAGGGGAGCTTATCAGTTCGAATTCTATGGCTTATGAAGAACTAGTTGGAACTCTAGATCCGGATGACGAGAAATAGAATACTACATCACTTACTACCACTGAATAACCTAGAACGATGGAGACAGTTTTCCCATCACACGTTTGCAGAGGAATTCATCGCCCCCCCTAGTCATACACGCATGCGTTCTATTTGATACAAACATAGTGCAATGCTGTAGATAACACAGTAAGTAGTAGTACACGCAACACAAGCCACCTAGTGACCCCCATCGCCTGGGATGACATCGACCTGAGAATTCATCAGTCTATGAACGTCATGCAAGAGAAACAACATACCCTGTCAAGATCCTCCAAACATTCCCCAATGATCCTAACAGCCTTCAACAGATCCCCCTCTGATATCACCAGTGGAGGCGCAAACCGAATGCTGCATGCAGCCCGTCAGCACGTGCAGAAGCTAAAGCAAAATTTGATCTTACATATTCACATGCGTCGGTTTCGCTAATACTCCTCGACTTTTCAGCAGCAGGCATAGCTGCCAGGCCGTGCGTCCCTTACGACTCTTACTCTCGTCTATAACGACCGCATTCAACAGCCCTCTTCCGCGTACCGTCTGAACCAGTGGGGAATTGAGCTTCATGATCGACCTTCGGAAGAGTTCTCCCAGCACCATCGCACGCTCCGCCAGACGCTCATCGACGAGGACATTAAGAGCCGTCATGGCTACAGCACACCCTAGTGGGTTTCTACAGACAGGATTAATGGATGCAGAAGAGATAAAGATAGGCTCTTACCCTCCGTAGGTACTGCCATGCTCGCCGGGTTTGATGCAAAGCATGATGTCCCGATCAGCGAGTACTGCAGAAACCGGGTACACTCCGCCGGATAGCGCCTTGCCCAGTAGGACCATATCTGGTCGAATGTTATCGTACTCACACGCCAGCATCTTGCCTGTTCGACACAGTCCTGTCTGGATCTCATCACATATAAGGAGCACATTGTGCTTCTTGCAGAGCGCATGGACGCGTGAAAGATATCCCTCTTCCGGAACAACGATCCTATCAGGAACGTATCAGATAAACATAGGTAAAGGAGGGGGGACGCTAAAACCACGCACCCAGCTTCTCCTTGAATCGGTTCCACGAGGAACGCTGCGACATTCTTGCCATGCAGCTCAAGCGCACGTTCCAAATCCTCCAATACGCCATATCTGATGGTGTTCAGTTGGGAGCCATCAAGATACGTCGGTCCGACACCCTCAAGGTAAGGTCCGAAGCCAGTTCGGCTCTCAGGGTCGCTACTCATGCTATCTTTCATAAATAAACTCAGCGGAGATTCTCCATTAAGCAAAAGAAACGCCACCTAATGACGCCCAACGTCCTCCCGTGGAAGTTACCTTCCACGCTCAAAATCACAGCCTGGCCTTCGGGAACACCCTTCTTCATGTAAGCCCACTTGCGTGAAAGCTTCAGAGACGTCTCGACAGCTTCTGCGCCAGTGTTCATGGGCAGAACCATATCGTAGCTGAACATCTCCGTGATCTGCTGAGCGAAGCGGCCAAAGACGCTGTTGTAGAAGGCCCGAGACGAAAGGGTGAGTCTCTGTGCCTGCTCGATGAGCGTTGCGACAATCTTTGGGTGACAGTGCCCCTGGTTTACGGCTCTGTTGCCACATGTGAGAAAATCGAAGCAATGATAAGTAAAAAAATACTGACGAATAGGCAGAAAGCATGTCGATGTACTCTTTGCCTTCAGGGTCCCATACTCTATTAAAGATCTAATCAGATCATGAGGATTTTGGCGGCAAAAAACACTCACTTGGCACCTTTTGCGGAATCGAAGACGACGGGTAACGGATGGTAGCTGATCATGGCAAAAAGGCCGCAGGTCAGTGGATGTTGTATAAATGGAACGGATACGAACGACGAAACGTTATAAAAGGCGGCGATGAATCAGGCTTTGTGGCGTCCTTTCCTGCACACGATGATGGCTATCCTCAACGAAAAAACGTCCGAAAGGACACAAAGAAAAAAGGAATACTCACTTGTGGGCTCCGTACTTGTTCTCCATCTGGATAACCTCCGCTGATGTCAAATGAACGTTGCTGGCAATTTTCGCGACAACGTTGCTTCCGTTTTTCACGCTGCCGTTGGAGAGGCCGTTGGAGAGGCCATTATTGGAGAGGCCGTTGGAGCTCGTAATAGCGGTTGGAGACATGTTTCTTGTTGGTTTCTTGGTTGAGAAAGGTATTTCTTGATGAATTTGCGAATTTCTGTCGATGATGGTGGTAACAAACAGAGATAGTAACCTCGGAGGCCCCCGCTGACCAATTATATCCATCCGCTTGCTCATGCTCCGCCCGTCGCGCTTGGCCCCAGCTTGACTCCCAAAAATTTTTTTATTGCCCCTATCTTGTTCCGATGAACAAGGAGGGCCGTCTTCGACTGACGTGGCAGGATCCAGGACGCGGAAGGACTTTGAATTCCGTGATATGCGTAGGGGTAAGAATTGGATCGAATGACTCGGACGGTGCTATCGGATTGAACCTGTAGCATGTATATATTTTCGAGCTTCACTTCGTATTTCAGGACTGGGGCCTAAAAAAACGGCCGACATCAAACTGAGATCAGGAGATATGAGCCCAAGTAAACGAGACCTTAAGGTGTTTCGTTTCACCCCAAGTACGTTTTCTTAAACTCTCTGTAACTTCCTTTCATATTGTTCCATAAGCGGGAAAGCTTTTCGTACTGGTTTAGCTTATTTATATAAACAAAAGCTAGTAAGGTTCGGGCTCGTTTTTTCATTCATAAAAACGCGCTAACCCCTGTTGTGTATAAGAACCACAGTTCGTGTCCATGACATGCTCTAGGTCAAATTCTGACTAGCCTGAGATTGAGGGATGTCATCGTAAGGATAGCACAAGCTTGCGTAAAATGCGCGCTATATCAACAGCGGCAATGATGCTCTCCTAGCCTTTATCTCCGTCAGTACGCGGTGTTGCTCCAGAGAAGGATAACAGGCGCACTAGTGTGCTCGTAGCAGCTCTGAATACTTGTGATACTAATGGTTGCGATGAAGCTTGCTGGCTCCGATACGAAGTCTGAACAACCGTTTTCGACATCGACATTTCTTTTCCCGGATGGGATCTTTATATTGGCTAATGCGCTCAGAATTGGTGTTGAGTGCTAAACTTTCAAGGACCTGCATCATTCTGACTGCTATAGTACGGGTCCAGGATGCTGACAGAAAGCTCGCACAATTCGTGGTGTTGTATCATAATATCCATCTTAGCAGCCCATTGAAATGGAACAAGTCAGCTTGAACGAGGTATCAAGACGTACATCAAGTGGTGATAGATATGTAGGCGATCTTCTCTTCTGAGCAAGCCTTTCCGTTAGTGGCACACTGAGCTTGACAAAAGCGGTGGGCGCAACCCGACCCGACAAAGTAAACAAGGCCACATCAATCCATGAGGTACCAACCTTTGTCGTTCAGTGCAACATCCATAAAGTATAACGTCACCCACAAATCCTCTGACAATAATCTCCAACAACAGTCTCCAGCGAAGTGAGCTAGTCTTTGATGCCGCTGCAACGCCAGTACTGAAGCCACTCCAGATGCCAGAAAAAGGTAAGAAACGCTTTGCGCCCTTCGACGCAGGCGAGTCTCCGAAGCGCATCAAGACCAACGTAAGCAGGATCCAGCTGCGGCCTGCCACTCATTGGCTAATGCCCTCTAGGCGGTACTACTTCCCGTGGGCGAGCCCTCACGTCTAAGAAGTATAGCCTCTCCCAACGCACAACCGAGGGGTCGTCTTCGTGCATATGCAAACGCACTACGACCCACTGTGGCACTGAACCCGTCCACGCCACTCCAGGTCTTCTCGCCAGAGTCCCCCTACAAGCTCGGCAGTTTTGACTTTTGGCCGATCACCAACAAATCACTGGAACTTGCAGCCGCGAGTGGCCTCCGACCCGACTACGAGGCGATTTTCGACCTCCTCTCGACTTGGCAGAACCAGGGTATCGCAGATTGCCCCATGCGTTGTTTTATACCGGACCTTCCCAACGCTCAGAATCCCAACGAGAAGGGCCGTATGCGGTGCGTCGATATGCGTGACCCTGTATCCGGGGAGATCCACGAAATAGCTATCACTTCCCTCGCCCTTACTGACGCGTTCAAATGCGACATACCCAACTTCCCCCTGCGTCGGGATGGAGAGACCATCGAGTCTGTCATGGGAAACACTTTCATCGCCAATATACCCACGACCGGAGTTGTATCATCTTCCGGAGGTGTCTTCAAGATGAACTGCTCACCCGTGTGGAGTGCAGTCTACGATAACAGAGAGAACAGTGCTCATGGAACTGAACTATGTGAGGTGTTTGAAGGGTATCTCGAGATGGCAGGGACGTATAACCCGCAGGGATATGATGCTGGAGAAGGGTATCGATTCCAGTGCGGGTTTTGGGGTGTAAGGTCGCGGTATTCGATGTTAGCATGGGATCCATTGGTGCCTTGCACTGACTCCTACATTCCGATGGATGTTGTAGAGTAAGAGAACAACGTTGTAAGTACTCAGTCGGCACAGTATGAGTGAAACGACTGTATTGATAGTGTATCATACCTAAAGTAGGAGAACAATGTTGTAAGTACTATTGGGATAAGTAAGTAAAATGTATATAGGTATATGAGTTAATGAACATACCTCAGTTGGCACAGTATGGATGAAATGACTAAGGATGCAGAAGTAACTATGTGGGATGTATACTGTCAGTGTGAAGTATAGGAGCTCGGGTAAACGAAAGAGTTTGTAGGCAGTGGTGTACAATATGGGTAATATAGGAGGGAAGAATCAGGTAGCATGTGTCTCATTCAACACATTGAACTTCCTCTGTTGTTAATATCATAATCTCAGCTTGTGTTTACAAATATGCATGGAGATCTTTTGCTTGTGATAAATGGCTATGCCATCCCCAATAATAAGAGCGGGACTTGCAACTTCATTGGTAATAAATGTTGAGTATCTCCGTGTCTAGTGCCTCTGCTATCCGAATTCATCCCAACTTTTTGTATCATGTCCTGGTTCTTCTCTCTGACAATACGTCATACGTTTGAGCATCTTCTTAGGGAATGACTAGATACCGTGGTTCTATTTTGGGTGCCTGTTGGGACCTCTAAACTTGAATAAGTTTCATTGGATATATACCCATCTCTAGCATAAGTTTCATGCTACACTTGCCATCTTCGCAAAGCATGAACGATCACATTACACCTACCCAGTACCCAGGGAGACATCGGATTCTCTACTCAAGAAATTGTTACTCTGACTGGGCAGGTTAGAGCTTAACTTTCGAGCCACAATCAATTCACATGCAGCCTAGATTATTGAGTTAGACCAGTGAGTTTGATATCAGAAGGACCGTGAATGAATGAATTGAGGCTACCCGGCTTCCTCCTAGATTGCTATTTAGTGCTTAGGCCTACTAATACAATACGGATGAGATATGGATACAAGAACACAAGAATCAAATACCACGGCTCCTACCGACTGTACATGGAACATACTATCACAATGCAAATGTCCTATGCAAAACATGGAAGCTTATTCCCACCATAAAATCATCCAAATGTTTGTGCACCATACATTTCCTATCGCTTGCCACGATGGCCATGGTTTTGATATAGCTCGAGTCCACTGTTGACAGCGTAGCCTTTGCGGAAGGGGTGTGATAGACATACAGCACGACCTCTCGGAGTTCTGTCAGGAAGCTCAAGTCGAGGACACCTAAAAATGAGAAATGGATTCCAATTAGAAATCATTCTTCAAATTTATGGCCACAGCCCAGTTTCCACTGAATCATTGTGAGGGTGATGGATCAAAGAGAGGTGCGATATGACTTCAGTAGAAAACCAGCACACACCAGTGACCTCCAATTTTCAACTTGAAAATAGTTAGCCTGAGTATTGCATGGTGCTTCTTTACCCAATGTAAGAGGTCCTTGTTCAACGAGAGCGAGCGCAATCCTACGGGAAGGGTTATATCTTCCAATGATGAAAGCGGGACATTCTTGGTGGCATTACCCTGCCATGTGAACTGGATCAAAAGTTGCTGGAGATTGCAGAAAAGACCCGAGCACGAAAGGATGCATCTGAAATTTACGGCAAATATTTCTTCGCCCTCCTTTATCCTTGTAGTTGAAGGAGAGATGTCTGAGGTGTGCTATAACTCTCCATCTCACATCGCTACTGTCATCGTCTTCTTCGCAATAATACGGCATAAGCGACAAAATGATTATACGCCTGTTCCAGAATCTACGACATTGGGAATTTCGGGGACAATGAACCAATGAGTACCATTGAAATTTTCTAGACTTACTCACAACAACTCTGTCCTTCAATCTAGCCTGAAAGAAGTCAAATTGATACCTTTTCAACTTGAGACAGTTAGGGTGTGGGGAGAATTGTTTGTTTATTCTGATATTGTTAGAAAATGGAACATATTATCAATATGCCAGGTCACTTTGTCGGGCACATGGTGTAGTTGGTTTATCACGCCCGCTTAGCATTCGTGCTGTCTCTTTATTCCTGCGGGAGGTGTTGGGTTCAATTCCCAATGTGTCCATAATTTTACGCCGGCTTTTTTCATTGACCAGTGCTCAGTGTCAGCCTACACTGCATTGTGCGAGTGGTACTAATAATCTCCGTACTACCTAGTACAGTATACATTATCGTGCCCTGGTACTGTCAGTGAGTGTATTCCTCTATAATTACGTCTTCATGTTAATGTTCAATGCACGTTTGTCAATGGTCAATGCCTAGGGTTTACGTTAGCTTCTGTACCCACACGCTTAGATGTACGCCAGGTGTTTCAGACATGAGTGAGAATTAGTCTGCCCTACAACAACGGATTGGTGGTGTGCATAGATGCGAAGACGTAATGTACGAATGGTAGCAATCTCACCTACAATAGTCCATCTCTACGAAGCCTTCCGAGCCGTGTTTACTGGAGCACCTATCCTCCTTGAGCCAAATCCAGTCGCTCAGCCAGCCGAACATCCTGTGTCCAATCCAATCCTGCCATATCACCCGCCATGGTGTTGACAACGTCAAGTGTTCTAACTCTGTGTGAAAGAGAAAGTTCAGTGAATCATAGGCTATAGGTCGCTGTCAGTGTGACCAAAAAAGAATGGTTTTTTTTTCGAGACATACCAACATTAACTTGAGGGTTAATATATATTTTCGGCCGGTGGGGAGTGTTCCAGAAATGCATGTCAAGGGCTATAAGATAACACTCTGACGACGTGCATTCCGTGCTGCCTCTGAACCGCAGCGGTAGTGGGGGGAGATAATCTCCCGTTGGTGTTGGCGCGCTGCGGTCTAACTCTGGAAAAAAAAGCGATCATTTAGTATACAACAACGAGAGTGATTCTGGGGCTGACTGGGTAACGAATCCGCAAGAAACCACGCCGCGTCAAAAACAGCCACTCCGTTCCAACAACTGGCAACGTTGATAGGTTCACCTTTCCGGAGGCTTTTGACAGCCCGGGAGTCCGAAAAGTATGGCCAGACTTCTTTCGCTGTCCGTCCGCAAGCGTCGCGGACCACCCAACTGATGGAAGCGTAAGAGGGGGGGAATGGCACGTAGCAGAGAAAGAAAGACATACGTATCATACAACCCCACTCCGTCAAAGTCAAGAGCACAAGCAAGGTCATAATCTCCCTCCTTCGTATTGATTAATCGTACAATAGCTCCTATTGCAAACACACAAAGTCAGAACAACGCGAAGCGACGGGGGGCGAAACGAAAAGACCCACTCCAGTCAAAGAAAACATCGTTAAAAAATAAGACTTTTGCAAAGGTCTTCCCCTCTTGGTCGCCCAGGACGCGCAAAGGCTCCAGGGCCTTGTTCCTGATATCCGCCATGTAGGAGATCCGTTCGGGGCTGTTCAGCCCCCACCTATTCCTTATGCCTCCCTGCAGCACTACATGGTTGCCGATACCCCGCTCATCGAGTTCCTTCTGGAACATACGCAGAATCTCTTGCGTCCCGTCCACAGAATTCGACTCGTAGATCGATACGAAGACGTTCTGTCGGCCAATGTGGTCGACGAGGAGCTTCATCTCCTTCGTCCACGCGGGTAGGACCTTTGCTGAATTATATAGATTGGCCGCGATGTAGTACGTGCCGTTCGAGGGAACGGAAGATATGGGGGCGCCATGGTGGAGGTAAGAAGAGGAAGGGTAGGTCGGTGCGAGGAGGAGGAAGAGACACCATAGAAAGCACAGTCGGAATCGTGTTCTTCTCTGTGGCGTCCACCGAGTCCAAGTAGAGATATGTGCGGCGTCGAATATCGCCAGCGCCGGTACGCATACTATCGCAAACGGAAGGTATACGAGAAAGGTGGAAAAGTACCCCAAATGATAGGCGAAGAAGATTGCGGTAGAGAGAGAGAATGCTCCGCATGCGATGAGTACGCCATGGAAGTGAAGGAGCGTCACAATGAGATTCCTTCTATTTTTTTTGTAATAGTAGGTATCCCTCATTGCTGTTCATGGTCAACGAGGGTTGTGGGCGTTTGATGCACGGCCCCTGAGCGCCCAGCACGTCACTGTCAATGGTGCACTGAAAATGTCGACCCATAGGGCCATCATCAGTTGTGCATGGCTTCGGCCTAAAACACTGTAGATCTTACCCTAATATAAGTACTGAACTTCGGGATTACTGGGGCGCCCAGAACGTTGCTACTTTGTAAGAGACAATGAAGGATAGTTCGGAGATATCCGAGTCCGAGTAGAGGTATTTATTTATTTAATTATTTGCTACTCGGTACAATAAAGACGGCCGAGCCTACAGATTCCAAAGTAACGCTGAAGTCACCGACGATGACCTGCGAGCCACTATCCAACACTTGCTCTGCGACCAGTTCAGCGATACCAACCTGCGCCAAGAAAAGAACCTTTTCTTCATAGTCCAAATTCGTCGCTAAAACTAGCGTCTCGTTTCCTACCGTCCACAAGCCTACATCGATCCGGTCAGCAGTCATCACTTGCTGGAACTCGACTTCGGGGTTAAGAATGAATGCAGTGATTTTCGGAAGGGAAAGCGCTAGAGCTGAGGCGGAGGCTTTGATATCGGCGGGAGTAGGGTCGTCCCACGGTACAACGCCTACGCCAGGTCAATATCCTTGTATACAACGAGAAGAAACCAATAATTACCCAGAGCTCCATGGTTGATCCCAACGATGCTCTGAACGATGAACTCCTTTCCGGTAGGAAATCTCTTCCAGTACCTGTAGCAGCACCTTTGAGCTCTTGCCAGATACAAGGAAAAGGAAATAGACATACGACTCATTCCCAAAGGCCTGCGGGACCGCCCAGACCACTTTACTCAGCTCCCATCCATTGATGAATATCCTCTCCCGAAATTCATCTTCCCTCGTCGATATATCTTGAAAGTTGCCTTTACAATTGTCACATCCACAATCCCCATAATCGGGCGTGCACACCGTGCCCCACTCGCTTGAGAACGTGACGTTGTTCCCAATCATGTAGGTGTCCTGCATGACGATATCCGCCCCGCTCGCGTAGGCCGTGAACTCGTAGTTCTCGCAGTTCAACACCAGGGATACAGGGTGGTAGCCGGACCCGCCTTGTCCATCTCCGCCGTCAAGCGATGTGATAAGGTTTGAAGAGAGAACGGTGGCGTTAAGTGGGTCGGAGGTACCGTCTGGTTCGTCGGCGGTGTACCATAAGAGAAGATTGGAGCGTGATTTGATACGGTCGATTTGTTCGGTGACTGATGTACTGTTCATGTACGTCCTGGATCGTGATGAGAGGTCTTTATGAGGTGCTGCAGAGGAACTCTTACGCTCGCATGTCGTACATGAGGTACATGCCCAGTCGCTCCATCTCATCCAACACCTCATCGAGTGCCGTCAGGTTCGAGAATGTTGGCACCGGATGAATCTATGGCATGGGTTACTCGCCATAATCACAGCAGAAGGATCAAGTTCTTACAATGTTGAATCTGTCAACAGGTCAGAACACCCTAGTACGTATGGAAATGGACACCAACCCTTGCTCCTTCAATATTCCGATGGCGGACAAATTGACAGCCAGATACGAGTCAAACTGCGTGTAGAAACCCAAGGGAAAGACTCTTTCGTACGCTCCATCTTGGTGCGCTGGTCGGGCAAGGAGACCACCGGTCCGCATGTCCATCTTCGTAACTGAACCAATGTCATCCGGAGGTGCAGGCAAATAACTCAGTAGCGCTGTCGTCGCGAATTGTTCCCCGCCTTCTGTCTCCCCCACACAGGAGATGTTGTACGCCTCAGTTCTTGGTGTCAAAGCCGACAGCGAAAATGGAAGAACGTGTTTCGTAGCATTGAGGGGCACGCTTCCGCTAGCGAGAATGTTCCCTTCAGTTGAAACAGTCACCTTCAAAGTAGAACCGAGAGCCCTGGTGATGGGGGACGCGCCGACGATATAGGAAAACGTAGTGGGTGCGTCAACGAGGATGGACACAGCTGTCGGGTCGTCGACAACCCCGTATTGGTCTTCCGCCAGGTATGGCCTAAGAGCAGGTCCGCATCGTAGAGCAAGGAGTGGCGTGGAGGAACTTGCAGGAATAGGAAATTCACCGCCTAGAATACAAAGTCAGGGTCGGTCGCTAGGTCATCATGATGGACTGACCTGGAGGCACGATGGGCTCGGTGCTCATGTAGTTCTTGTTACACCTACAGCAACGTCAAATTCGATACATGCTGTGGAGAAATTCGAGTTTACCATGTCTGCGCCGACACTAGCGTTAGAAGAGATACCAGTAAGACCAGGGACATTGTCATGGTCTGGTCGAGAAAGACCTCAGTGAGCCATATGTTTTATATCGGCATTAGAAGCAAAGATGAGGTCGCGTGCCTGAGCTCTGAGAAAGGGAATTTGTCACAATGATGCGCGGCGTCTTCGAGATAGATATCATGATTCTGATTCTGAATAATGGACGTCAGTAGGTACTGAGGCCGAATTAAGGAAAGTGGTGGTCCTAACAAAAGTATGTGAATCTTGAAAAGAAATTAGGCACGTAAACGCGCGTAAAAATTCGGATAGATCCTTATCCTAACACAATTGAAGTTGGCTGATTTGCCCAGCAGAGGTCCAATGCTATTGTAAGTGCGCAAGGTCACTCGAATCATCCCGCGACTAATGGGTTTGTTTTATACAAGATTCCGGTTCCTTGTATTTTGGAAAGCATCCTTATATTGATAAGGAACAAGATGTCTGCTGCAACCAGATCTGAGAGTGGGACGAGGCGATTGCTTCACGAGTCGACAGTAGTTCAAGTACGTACGACAAGCCTCTCTTCAATTCCATTGCCTATATGGAAAGAATAAACGGGCGCGTTGGGCCTAATGGTAGTGGTAGGAAGACAAAATTGGGCGTGAGAAGGAAGACACCGTGGACAAAAATTAATTAAATACGAGATAAGTAATTAAATAAAATTCCCGAAAAGGAAGGAGAAAGAAAGAGACCTTGAAGTTTGAGCACGAGTTCATGGCTCTACGCTACGGTGGTTACCCTGAAGATCCAGCAGACAGTTTCTGGGGTGAGAATACAGGAATCAGGAACATTTCTGTTGACATTTTCATCATTAGATAGAACCGCACAGAGCTAATTTTATCTGTCCTCAGGCAGAACTGACAACTAGCATGGAGCATGTGGACCTATGGAGTACGATGCGGTGAAGTCAACTGTGCCTTGAGAAATATTCGTGTCTCAGTCCATCCACTACAAAGATGAAAGATAAAAATATGAGTCTTTCATGGATTCCTTCCCTGAACTTCACTGTAGCACTTAGACATGTGACAGGAAAATGTATGGAACAGAATAAAGTGGCTCAGTAATATTCCTGAGGGGAGGAAGGCTGCAAATTGACCATCTACTTCGACTCAAAAATCGCGAGCAGGAATGAACCGTGTGAATTTGGTGAATTTGATATCGGTTTTGGCCCACGGACCCGCGTCCTTCACGGTATTTGCCGAGCCAATCAACGCGCAGAAATATCTCTGCCGGTCGAATCCGGATTTCCCGAAAAGCTACTCATCGCCGTCAACGTTCTCTCCATCCTTTCCCAAATGCTTGCAGCTCGACGCGTGCCTCGCATAGCGCGCTCCTTCGCCACCGTCCCCGACAGCGCCGGTTACAAGGTTGCCGCTGTCGACGCAAACCAGCCGACATCGTCCGTCACGTTCCTCGTAAAGGCAGGCAGCAGATTCGAAACCAAGCCCGGCGTCGCCCATGCTCTTAAAAACTTTTCCTTCAAGGCGAGTCTTCGTCACTGTTGCTTGTAACATGTGTTCATCGTCAACCAGAGCTCAGCATTCCGTTCAGCGTTGGGAACGATTCGTCAGAGCGAACTGTATGGTGGTGTGTTGTCCGCGTCGCTGGGTCGGGAGCATCTGGCATTGACGGCCGAATTTCTCCGTGGTGATGAGTGAGTAACCCAATGTGCTCGTCGCCGTCTGCTGCTGCTGCTGAGGGGAAGAAACAGGGAATTCTTCGTCCAGCTCCTCGCCGAATACATCCAGTCCGCGAAATTCACCCGCCATGAATTCCAAGAGTACGTTACGCCCGTCGTCGAGGCTGAGAGCACCGAAGCTTCATCGGACCCCGCCGTTTACGCCATCGAGCTCGCACACGCTCTCGCCTTCCGCAACGGTCTCGGTTCATCCCTCTTTGCGACCCCGCATAGCTCGCTCACGGTAGAAGACGTATCTGCCTTTGCCAAGAATGCCTTCACCCGGGAGAACATCGCCGTCCTCGGCACCGGCATCGACCAGGGTACCCTGTCCGAGCTCGTCCAGCGCTTCAGTGGTGCCGCAAAGTCCACAGGCGCAGCTTCCTCCACCTCTGCCTCCACCTACTTTGGTGGTGAGACGCGTTTGCAGTCTCATGGCGGTCCGGAAACTGTGTTCATCGGTTTCGGTACCACTGGGGCCCCTAGCCCTGATCTTGCCGCGTTCTCCGCATTCCTTTCCCCGACCCCATCTATCAAATGGTCCCAAAGTCTCTCCCCCATCGCCTCTGCCATACCTGCCGGCACCAGTGTGCAGTCGGTGTACCTTCCTTACTCTGATGCCAGTCTGTTTGGTCTTCTCATTCAAGGCTCGAGCGGCGCGAGCGTGAAGGAGGCTGGCAAAGCCGCGGTCCAGGCCCTCAAGGCTGCAGCTAAGGGTCTCTCGAAGGAGGACGCTGCTAAAGCTGCTGCAAAGGCAAAATTCGCAGCCGCTTCTGCGATCGAAGGTCGGGACAGTCTTGTCAACATTTTAGGATCCAAGGTACGCCGCACTCTCCAATGTCTTTTTCTCACTCGAAGTAAATAAACCTTATTAGGTCCTTGCTGGCTCTGATGCTTCCGTCAACACCGTACTTCAGCCGTTTGCCAGCGTCACAGCTGCTTCTCTTTCCAAGGTTTGTCGTGCTTCCGTCGCTTGTGATGATGTAAAACTTAAAAAAAAAAAAACATTCTTGTAGGCTGCTTCATCGCTTGTCAGTTCCAAGCCGACCTTTGTTGCTGTTGGTGACATTGCCAGCCTACCATACGCCGATGAACTGGGGCTCTGATTTTAGAAGAGTTCATGCTGTATTCGTCGAATATAAAAACGGAAGTTTAGTGCACCGGGCATAAAGTATGATGCACCTATGTGGTCTTGAAATAGTAGTGACAGTCGTACTGGCAAATGGTCCCTTGACAGCAAAGTTTGCTATAAACATGACAAGGTCGCATTGGTCGTCTGAACAAAGCACGTCTTATGTTGGATAACTTCATAGGCGCTTGATACACATGTGAACAGACAAACCAGGTTGTTGCATACATTCCTTGCGAGAAGTAAAAATGCTCAAAGCGCAAGGTTGGCATAGTGCCGTTCTGGCAGCAACAGAAGATACTTCAAATATGACAGTACCAATATGAGGTAGAAGTGTGACAACTGGCACGAAGAAAGAAAGAAAGAGAGGCTGTAGTTGAGTTCTCGTGGACACCCAGAGGAAAGCATTAGAGACAATATTTAGTTCGGTTGCTGTGCTGTGTGCTCCATCAGGTCGAAGAGGCCGCACCACGTCCAGACTTCAAACCTGATCCGCGATATCCATGATGAACTTGGTCGAAAAAAGGTATCACATTAGACACAGGTCGTTGAGTATTCAATTTACACTTTACAGTTACACATCTATAGCACTTGACTTTATCATGGCACACAAATTCACTTGCCCAGGTTCGACCGGATGACGTTTTGCAACGAGTATTCGTCATCCTAAGAGCAAAACATGAGGACATGAAACACAGAACTACGCGTTGGACAGACCTGATCCAAAGACCACGTAAAGCATCCAGCCATTCCAGACTGCTTTGCAAATTTGGCTTTATCCGCAAGACTGTAGGTATCATCATAAGAAACGACGGTGGTCTTTGCCGTGTTGTACAAGAACTGGGAAAATGTTAGCAGATAGACCAAGAAGTAGTAGAATCCGATGCTTACTGGAGTATCACTGCAGTCATCCCATCCTACCCAAAGGCGACATCAATTGGGTATTCATTTCGGTAAAAGGCAGGTATCATACCCATGGTGAATCCGTTCGTCCCACCATACGTTCCATCCGCCTGTTTCTTCAACGCGCCGGCACTGACCAGCTGTTTGAAGGCCACCTGAGATCCCCACCACTGGCTGAGGTCTCCAGCAACAGTATCAGTACGCTCAACAAGCGGTGCATGCTCGTGTAACTCTGCCACGGGAGCATAGCTGTTCGAAAGTCGCGTAGCCGTACTCTTCGAGACATATCCGTAGAGGGCCAATCCCAGTAGCATCTTTGACGGTGGAAAACCAGCTTCCTTCCATTGTGTAAGAGCAGCTTGAGCGTTAGCCTCTGGCTGGCTAGAGCTGCCGCAGAGGTTACCTGCATACCATTAGTATCTTGGCAGCTGTTTGCGAGAAAACGACGTACCGAGCGGTGCATTGGGTGCGGGGGTAGCCGAAGCTCCGTTGACATCGTAGTTCATGATGTTGATATACGACATCTGAGCGGCATAGTCTGATACATTAGACAGGGGGGCGCCGCTGGGACCAAGCCAAGGATGGTGAGCAACAGCGGCACTGATGATTTTCGACCACCCTGAACAGTTGTCAGTAAACAAACACATGCAAATGAAGGCAACGCTTACCCAAGGCTGCGCGTAAACACTTGAGGAACGTCAGAAAATTCGTCGCATCCGCCCAAGAATAGGGATTCCCGGAGCCTGGGGAATTCGGATATTCCTGTACGAGATGTTAGTTCGAAGCCCGAGATGCATCGAGCAACATTACCCAGTCTATGTCGATGCCTGGGTTCGGAGTCAGAAATAGGATGGAAGGTTGCAACGAAAACCGTCCTACCATCCAGTCCGAAGGAATTAACGGCGCCTACTAGAGCGTTAATAAGCTTTGTGCGATTGGTCGCGTTGCTCATGGAATTTGAGAACCAGTAACTCCCACCCCAGCCGCCTATATGGATGTCAAGAACAGATGCAGCAGATAAGAAAGGACGCCACCTATAGACAAAACAATCTGCGTCCTGTGTCCACTTTGGCAAGCAGCAGACACAAGGTTTCGAAGTGTGTCCTGGCTGCCATCATCCCAGTTGATTGTGGACGACGAATTTGGTACGACAAAGGCTGTAGGTCGCTATCAGAGAATTGAATAATCCGTGCGAAGAGATTCCGTACCGAAGAATAGGATATCAAACTTGGAAAAGTCCATCTTGCTTGGCGGGTTGCTCCACGAGGACCAATCAGGATAGTAGGCAGCTGCAACGAGACTGGAAAGGCTCGAAACCGGCGCTTTAATGGTAAGATTGGCCTTGCATATCATCGACGGGGTGATTTCGTCGTCGAATCCCTGAACGTCGGTGATATAGTTGAGATTGAGAAAGGCAAGTAGTTTGGATGACGACTGATATAGTGAAGAGCGAAGAAGAGAGTTCAAATATGCCAACAATCGGTCCTTGCTTTCAGTGATGAGCTCGTCATTGGCCCAGGCCGAAGGAACGAGGGCATTAAACACGCTGTTCTTCGGGGGCAAAGCGTACGGATCATCCAAGGCGTCGTGCAATGCAGAAAACTAGAGTTAGAAACAACGCTGACGCCTTTCGACGCGTCCAATGAGCTGCAACGCACCTCTGAATACCTTCTGAGCACCTCGTATTTGGTTCCATCGTCTAAAACGACCTCGACGGCGTACAAAATGTGCAGGTCAGGTACGGAAGACGTGGTATGCTTATCGATGAACACGTTAGCGATGGAAGACATAGTGGGCGGTCAGGAAGAAAGAGTGAACGAGAGCGTCGCCCTTTTATGCGTTCTAGGGAATGTCCAAATTAGGCACAGATAGTCACCAAGGACGTCAGGCACTTCGATCGTCGCGGCGTTTAAATGACAGCAAATGAATCGTGAAGATCGTTGGGTGGAGGTGGAAGGGAACCAAGGAGAGGGGACCACCAAGTTTTCGAAAGGCCTTTTCTTCAGTGCGAACTGCTTTTTCCGAAGGATATTTTCGATGAAGGGAAGGAGGACATGATTTCGAATGCATGCAAGTTCATTTATGAAGCGCAAACAGCGATATGGCCCATGAAATAAATTTCATTTGGAAGATTCAACAACAGAACGTTTTCCTGAGTTGTTTTGCTAATCCTAGAGGTCACTACGACTCTCAGTATGACATCGGTCTGAGTGAGAGGAAAGGGGGGGGGGAAACTCGAATATCCTTATGTCGACATCGGAAGGAGTACCGCCGCCTTTGTAGGCGACCCCTAACAATAAATAATATTATGTAATTAATTTACATAATTTATTAAGAAATAATTTCGGTCATATGACCAAAACACGGTTCGTAAATGTCTGCCACCAATGTTGACAGCAACGACGACACGACTGCCGCTCTTCTTGGATACCTTCCACGATGTCAACGACCACGACATACAAACGTAAATCAAAATCCATACCTTCCACTGACAAACGGCCAGCGAAGAAACCACGCCAGACCCTAGATTCCTTTTTTTCTTCTCAGGTCACTGTTTGCGGTGATGATCCTGACGGCCAGGCTACGACCAAACATGTATCCTTAAGTGTCGAACAAACCAAGGTTCTTAGGATGGTGGTAAACGATGAGCAAAACGTATTTTTTACTGGCGCTGCAGGTGCGTTCGCTGACTTGGTATGTTTTTGTCGTGCCAATGGTCGTAGGTACCGGAAAATCTCTCCTACTTAGGACTATTATAAACGCGCTACGTGCAAAGTATGCGAAGGACCCAGATGCTGTAGCCATCACAGCTAGCACCGGAATGGCGGCATCCAACATTGGCGGTGCGTTGCCTGTCATCGAACCTGGTCCATCGTTAAGCCGCCTTACTCAGGACAAACCATTCATGCTTGGGGTGCTGTCGCACCTACGGTTGACGACTTGGACAATCTCATTAAATGTATAAGAACCTGCCGACCTGCTCTCCAACGATGGAAAAAGGCAAAAGTTCTCATCATTGACGAAAGTGCGTCCATGTCTTCCCTAACATTATCTATAAACTCATCGCCGACAGTATCTATGGTTGACGGATTTCTCTTTAATCGCCTCTACGAGATCGCCAAAAGGCTGAGGAGGAAAACGACCAAGCCGTTTGGTGGTTTACAGCTGGTTGTCACCGGCGACTTCTTCCAGTTGCCTCCCGTCACCAAGAACGGTCATGAACCGATTTTTGCCTTTGAGTCAGCAGCTTGGAATGAAACACTGCATCATACCATCAACCTCGTCCAAGTTTTTCGGCAGACGGATCAAGGTATGATTGCGTAAAGACATTATTGGATACTGTCTGCTAATAATTTTCTGTACTAGCTTTCGTTGATGCTCTGAACTCCTTGCGTTATGGGGAACCGTCCCTTGAAGCAGTCGAGCTCTTCCAGTCGTTGTCCCGGCCGCTCGAACCCGTTGCACTCCCTCCGCCTCCAGCCTCCCAGCAACCATATCCATCTCCTCCGTCATTCTTGACATCAACCCCTGCAACGTTTCTGTCTAAGCGACAGAATAATGTTATTTTCCCTACAGAGCTCTTTCCCCATCGTTACGCCGTAGCAAATGCCAACCGAGAACGGTTAGACGCCATAAAGGCGCAACCCTTCACGTATAATGCCACAGATACTGGAAGCAAGCCCTCATTGCTCGAGTCATTGCTTGCAGAGCAAACCGTGGAGCTGAAGCTTGGCGCACAGGTCATGCTTATCAAGAACGTCGATGAGTTGCTGGTGAACGGTCTAGTTGGCAAAGTTATCGGCTTCTACCGGTCGTGGGAGTTGATCTGTTTCTCACCCCATCCTCCTGAGCGTAAACCCTTGTCAAGTGTCTCCACCGATGCTTCCAGGAGACACTCTCTTCCCTCCGCACCATTACCTGCATCAGACATAAAGAAAAACGGTTCGCTGATTCGGCATGTCTTCCTTAATGCAGATGGGCGATCTCCCGTCTTGTATTCACCGGAGATTGACGAGAACGATGACCCCGTCAAGAAGGAGAACGCTAGAACCGTCAAAAAACAGAAGAGCAGCAAGACTGAGCGAAATAACGAACGATTCCCTTTGGTTCTGTTCGAGTACGCCAGCCCGGAAGCAATGGGGGAGATGCAAACAGAGGCTGTCCTGATCACTCGGGATGAGTTTCGCGTAGAAGACGCCGAAGGCAAGGTCCTTGCTCGACGGGTTCAAATGTAAGTAATCCTTGGCACGTCGTGGCCGTGCTATATTGACGTGGAATCTTGTAGACCTTTGATTTTAGCATGGGCGATGTCTATACATAAGAGTCAAGGCCAGACGATCCACCGCGTCAAGGTCGACCTGAGCAAGGTGTTCGAGAGAGGTGGGTATATGGTCTTCTGAGGTGTTCTGCCGTCACTTAACACGTGTTTGCTTGTAGGTCAGAGCTACGTGGCGCTCTCCCGCGCGTCATCTGTTGATGAGTTGCAGGTCCTTGGGTTCGATCCGAAGAAGGTGCGTTAGCTTCCTTTTCGTTTACACGCCGGAGATATTAGCCAGCCCTCATTGCCACTTTGTTCTCGTCCAAAACTAAATGAAGCAGCCTGGACGGGAATACTGCATCGAGTAATCCCGCCCTTGAAAATTGGTTGTCGGCTCGAAATCAACGTGGCGTACATATTGCCAGCTTCTATCCTCGTTTTCGGATGACTGTAAGCATTGATGCTAATAGTGTGTTTCAGGTTATGGCACATCAAAAGGTCGTCGAATGGAGTAAGACACTAGAGGTGGCTGATGGGTCTGGGGACGATGAGCCATGAGGAACATACAGACAGCAGCATGCATTGACGGCTACTTTATTGGCAGCCTTCAAGTGCTATTTCTTGACCGACTAGCACCCTCAGCGCTAATGGTGTGTGCTATCAAATATTTAATTAATTATATATTTCGGTGTGACAATTTTATCTTCAAACTTTGACACGCACTTAACTCTCCACTGGAGTACTGCCTCTTGGACATTATGTATCGAACACATGATCCAGGCATTTCGATTTTCCATGTGCTGACAGTAACCGGTACCGAAGGCGAACGACGTTTTCTCTTTGCCAATGTCTTGTCGCAATAATCTCTACCGCACTGGTTCATTTTCATTCAGTTGCAGTCGATGAGCTGCAATCGAACATCGCTTGTGAGATGCTTGGCCCGCCACTATTGCAATTTAGGTCTTCATCATTGTATCCTTGGGTCCAGAGTCGGCTTCGTATCCTTGGCTTCATCTATCACATGCGAAAAGGCATGAGAAGGTGCATGGGGTAGAATTCTTCTTTATACCCTTTTCTGTCCTTCTCTGATCTACGCTTCTTATCATGTAGTGCGATCAGTCGATTCGATACTGTCCTAAGTGATAGTTTTGTGAAGCCGCCGTTTCCATGGGGCCGTGAGGTGTATAGTGCAGCCGAAGACGAACGAATTAGTCATCTTCGAGTCTTTCACGAGTATTGCAAGCCCGTGGAGTATATATACACGGCAGTGCATCCGTTTACTTCGGCATCATCGACATTATGGCTCCTTTGGTCACCATAAACAAGCACACCACCGCCTCAATTCCGAGGCCACACATTCTTTACACCATTGAAGTCACTCGGAATGGCGCTCACACTGCCGTGGATCGGAGGTACAGCGAGGTACGTTTGATCCATATTAAATCCCGCTTCAGAAGTACTAAGCGCTAACTATTCATATAGTTTGTCGCACTGAATGATACGCTCCAAGTCACTAAATACTTGCTCCCTCCCAAGCGCATACTTGCAACGACCTTCATTCCGTCTGCGTGGCTTGATGATGAACTCATCAAGGAACGAAAGGTGGGATTGAAGGAGTACGTGACGATGCTGGTGAGGGATCCGCAGTATAGCAGCAATCCGATCCTGCGGGAGTTCATTTTGCCCTCGAAACCCTCTCCGCCTCGTCGACTTCAAGATGACCTGCTTCACCTTGAAGACGCCGTTCCCTCAACGCTGTCCCGGAAGGCGGCTTTGGCTTTGGTCAAAGGTGGAGTCAAGGCGCAGTCGACTTCAATTGCTGGAGCTTACTATCCCAGTGTGTGCGACGTATTGTATTCATTCCAATCTGGCTCATCAGATATTCATCAGGTTGGAGCGCCAGTAGTCTCCCACCGGAAAATTTAGATTATTCTAAATTCGATATTCTTTTCTTCGGTAGGTATTATATAACGCACATGACTATCTGTGAACATTGTGCTGATGCTCATGGGACCGCCAGCTTTCGCTACGCCTAATTCTTCTTCGGGATTGACATGGGACTCTGGTAGTCAAGCCATTCTTCAGAGGCTTGTCACCAGTGCTCGAAACAGCGGCAAGGGAACGAAAATTGTTCTATCAGTCGGTACGTGGTAGGGATATCTTATGCATACTAAATACTAACAATATAATCAGGTGGATGGGGTGGTAGCTATTGGTACTCGCAGGCAGTTAGTAGCCCAGCCAATAGATCTACGTTCACCAACGCCCTATCATCCGCGGTGAGCACGTACGGTCTTGATGGTATTATCTTTCCTTCGTCATTTAACCATAACTAAAATATGACAACTTTAGGTATCGATATTGATTGGGTGCGGTTCAGCTTTAGCTTTCCATAATCATCGGCATCATCACTTATGAGACATCGATAGGAATACCCTAACTCTGCAGGTGCTGGAAATCTCTACGCATCATCGGATGCGGCAAATCTCTTGAGCTTGGTACAGTCGCTTCGCTCAGCTCTTGGTTCGTTGCGCTGAGCTTGTTGTCATGGAATGCTGCCTGATCAAGCGCAATTATAGGTACAGGAACGATCATTTCTGCAGCTGTGCCCCACCTTCCGTGGATAGGTTCCAATGGTAAACCCCTCACAAACGTCTCGGCTTATGCGAAAGTAATGACATATGTCAACATCATGTACGAAGACAATCAAGCTTTGAGAACAACAGCTGACGTGCCAGGCTCACTTAGGAACTATGATGTCTGGGGAGCATCATCGACACCAGGACCCAATGCTCCACTTGGTACGATGCCAACTACGTAAAATCAAGTCTTTACCAATAGCATTTACTTCCAGGGGATCTCTGTGGTACTTCCTCGCAACCTAACGCAAACGCTCAAGCCGCTCTGTCACAGTGGACTTCAGCCGGATTCCCTGCATCACAACTCCTTCTCGGTCTCCCATTGTATGGCTACGTGTCTCAGAGTTCTGGCACCGTTCTTTCGGGAAGCCTCATGCCCTCCTCCGAGATGGTTCTCATCCAAGGGAATGAAGAAACCGTCGACGGCAAGGCTCGAGTGCGCAAGATGAACTTCCTCAATGGCGCCCACGCTCGGCCGAAGAATCAGGAAGTCAAAGCGATGGCGTCGCTCCAGAGCTGGTGGGGTCAGCAAATTCCTTTTAGTTCTCTTGTGTCGTCGGGTGCTTTGGTGAAGAATGCGGATGGAACCTATTCAGCAAGTGGTGGTTACACTTTCAGTGCGTCCTGTCCTCGGAGAGCGAGCTGTTGACCGATCATATTTTTGTAGACTGGGACGACTGCAGTGACACGCCGGTAGGTACTCAAGAGACTTTGATAGAATTTGCTGACGTTGTTCTTAGTACTTGTATAACACCTCTCAGACGACTGTAGTAACCTACGATGGTCGGTGACATTTCTTTTCTATGATCAAGTGTCTCAGTTGAAACCAATAGACACTTGGTCCTTGGCGGACAAAGCGACTTTCGCGAAGAATAATGGAATGGGTGGTTGCTTTACTTGGTCTCTTGATCAGGTTTGTTTCATTTATGAGGCATCAAGTTGCAATGCTTATCGAACTCCAGGACGATGGTGTTTCTCTGATGAACGTGATTCGATCTAGTTTGGGCAAGTAGAGTGCCACTTCTGTGGGCACGTAATGGAACGAAATGAACTCGACGATTTGGCGACATCATTCCTTGTAGTGCCGCCGATTCTTACCATAATACATATTGGCGCTCTTAATTTCCGCAATGAGCTGAGTGATCCAAAAAACTGGCGCCATGGTACCATAAATCGGTATGTCAGGTAACTCCGGGGCGGATCTCATGGGTTTCGCTATGCCGACAAGTCCTGAGCAACCCAGTGTAGGAAACGATGCTATTTCATTTCCGTCATTGCTTGTTACTGAATGCATCACTTACCTCGAAGCAACGGTTTCGACCCCCTCCTCGAATTTTACTGGCTTGATTCAGACTCTGTGTACTACCATTTACATTTATCTGTTACTCAAAGAATAACTACTTGAAGGTGAGCTGTTGGCTTGGCTTAAGGAACTATATTTGTAACAGTTTGAGATCGCAGCATCGAGGTGACAAATATCATCCCGCGATTGAGTTAGATGACTCAAGATCCATAGCGTCTTGAATTGAAGAGCCGTTTATTTACAGCGGACGTGTAGAAGAATCATTACAGTTCCTCACGTACAAAAGCTAAGTCATGCTACATTGACATTTCCCTCTCAGGCAAATACCTAATAGATGCTCACAGGTACCAACGAGTATAGAGGTAACAAAGTAGGTGATGACGTTTCCTAGTCGACTTAGGGTTTCTTTTACCGTCACCGCCACCCCCACAGCGGTATCGCTACTTACTGACGTGGTCCATCGAGTATGTATTTGACAGTCTTGCGGTACCCTCTTTGAACGAGTCCCAGACCAGTCCAAAGAGACCTGGAAAAGATAAGTTCGAATCTGTTCGATGTCATTTCGGGTGCTGTAGCTAACATGCATGAGATAGATATTGATGCAGCCCATACCGAACAACGTACTCTCGATTCAACAGTGAAGGACCGTACCCCGCTGGTGACGAATCTATTCGATCTCCTCGCAATGGTTGCGTGCGGGTCCAGAGTGCCTTTTTCGGCTTTTCTGCAATATATCTGGGGCTGACTCTTACTTGATGATCTGGTACGCCGCCGACCGACCGTCATCGTATCCAGGTCCATTGTCCTTGTGGTAGAAAGCTAGTCAAAACGCCAAGGCCAGTTTTGCCTGGGCGTCTCCACCTTTTAATAGTTGTTGCGCAGTTTCCAATCGGTGTAACTTTCTCCAGTGACCATGTGGGCTCCGATACTGTTAGCATCCAACGGTCTTTTTGCGCCATAAGTAGCTCATCTTCGGTGGCAGTAATACGGCTCAAGTGTGTGCTTCTGCGTCTACCACTTGTTGAGTGCTATCATATCTCTTGGTTTTTATCTTGCTGTAGCGCTTCCTAGCGTTCCTAAAGTGCGATATTGCCGCGGACGTGTGACAACTCTTTCAACATTCGAAGAGCGGATGGCGCAATTTTGAAATGGGAGAGCATCATCTATCAGCGACCGGGTCCGGATCCACGTACTCCTGTTACTTAAGAACATCAATGGGCAGATGCATTGACACCGCAATCTCCCCGTCCTGAGCTTTTACCATGAGCAAGCAAGACAAGGACAGCTCAGATAAGTCTATTTCTCTCGCGGACGATGCCAAACACTCCGACGTTCCCGCACAAGCCCTCGAATTTGAGGCCGCTGCCTCCAGCAATCCTTACTATTTCCCACTATTATCATGGACAGCACAAGAGGAATCGAAGATAATTAGGACACTCGATACACGCTTATTCCCCTGGATCCTTCTCACCACCTTCGTTCTAAATATGGATCGCACCAATCATTCTAATGCCGTTTCAGATAACTTGGCGACGGATTTGGGCTTCACAAATAGCACTGTCAATCTGGGAATAGCGGTGTATTCTGTGATATTCTCTTTCGCCTGTCTTAGTGGTGCCGTCATATCGAAGATTGTTGGACCAGCTCGATGTACTTATTTTCTTTCTTTCTTTTTCATGTTCCTGATTCCTTTCCTTTTGATGATAGGGATCCCGCTACTGATGTTCTCATGGGGTCTCGTTACAATGGCACATGCTCTGATCACTGATCGAGGCGGTTATCTTACAGGTAAGCTTCCAGTTCTTTCATCACTTTGATATGACCGACACCACTATGTTTCCGCACAGTTAGATGCAGTAAGTCCACGATGTCTTCAGGTTACACAATATCTGACCAGACATGTCAGTGATCGCTTTAACCGAAGGTGGCGTCATTCCCGCGACACTGGTATACTTGGGTTCGTTCTATAAAAGCACCGAGCTGGCTACTCGCTTGGCATGGTTCTGGGGTATCCAGACTATCGCAAGTGCAGTTAGCGGGCTGATGGCTAGTGGACTTCTTCAGCTTCGAGGAGTTGCGGGCCTGGAAGGATGGAAGTGGCTATTCTTGATTGATGGTATTATTACGGTTGTTGTCGCCGTCGCGACATGGTAAGTCTTTCGTCTTTATAACGTTATCACCAGGATGATTTTTGTTCACAATCCATAGGTTTTATCTCCCGAGGAACATTACTCAGACCGCTGGCGGTCTTCGAGGCTGGAGACCTTGGTTCGACGAAAGACAGCTTCGCATCGGTGTCACACGAGTTGTTCGAGACGACATTTCGAAGCGTGTCTATGAGTTGGTATTATTTTTCTGTTCCCGAAATCTTTGCTGATGAATGTTCAGGCAAAAAGTCAAGTTGTCCGACGTGAAAGACGCCGCTACAGATTCTGGTTTGTGGGGACATCTGCTCATCACGGTCATAGGGATGACTCCAACAACACCGCTTGCAACTTGTACGATTCTCACTTTGCATTGTTGCCTCTTTGACCCCCAAATACCTAGATTTACCGACTGTTATCAAGTCTTTCCATTTTGATGTCTTCGTTGCAAACGCTTTAACTGCACCCCCATACGTTCTTCAGTGTATAATGATGGTAAGCTTCATCTGGCACTCTGATAGAGTCGGAGAGCGTGGATTCCATGGTGCATTTGGTGGTCAGTCCTATTGATCGTGAAACGGCAACATACTAAATTCTTGAATTTCCACAGCGGCTTGGCAGCTTGTAGGGTGGATCTTACTTCGCGCCTTGCCTTCAGGAACTAGGAGAGGTGTAAAGTACGTAGCTCCTCCCTGTAAACCGAACTGTGCCTAATCGTGGAACAGATATTTTGCAGCCGTCGTAGTTGCCGCTTGGCCTTATACACATCCGCTGAATATTGCATGGATGTCAGAAAATACGGGGTATTACGCATTGAATCTTGCAGTTACATAAAGGACTGACCTTTGGTTTATATAGGAGTGTCGGAAAGAGAACAATCGCGTCTGGTTGCGTCATATTTGCTGCGAATATCTACGGAGGTATGTCTTCCTTTGGTGACAAAGTACGAGACTTATGACGAGTGTTGATAGTGTGGGGATCACAAGTAAGTTCAGTGAGATGAGTTTTTACACTAAGAGCTCATCCGCGTTTAAGATCTACCAGACCGACGATTCACCAGGTAAGCGCTTGGTGTGTTCCGTACTGACTCACAGGCACTAATTTCTCCGCCAAGACTATAAACGGGGAAATACAATCAACATTTGCTTCGCAGGTGTTGCATTAATCCTCTGGTTCGTACAGAAATACTACTATCGTCGTAGAAACGCACGAAACGCAGCACTCTACGCGGAACTGAGTGGGGACGAGAAAGCGGAAGAAAACAATAGAGCAGAGGAGAGAGGTAATCGGGGCCTCACTTTTAGATTTACTACATAAATTTCAAACTAGTACAGGCGTAACCCACCGAGATTCTGGCTTTAAGCCCCAGTTCTCTAGCCAATTTATAAACTTGCCGGCAGTTTTCTGATGACCAGCAATGGTTGGATGTAGGTTGCTGTGTTGTCAGTCAGTCGCAATGGGTACTGGGAGGAGTGTAGTGATAATATACTCCAGGAAAACATCATCCCACGAGACCCAACCTGTCGCATTGACGAGGAAGATATTTTTATCGTTATTGCATAAAATACAATGATGAGCAAGCGAATAAAATGCCACGAGACGTCGGTACCTCATGTTCACTATCTGTTCATACCTTCCGTTGTAATAATAGCTGATTTGGCCATCTGCAGCCGGCCAGCCCCACTGAAATCATGGTTGAATGATCAGTCAGTTGACTGAAAGGTCACGTACGGGTGTGAAGACGAAGATTGGTTGCCTGTCATAAATCCGACGGAGGCGGCGTGTGAAGTCGAGAGCTCGACACATGGAGCATTCTTATGTTTAAGCATAGCAAGAATGAATAAATCGAAACTATAAGTCAGGAATATGAGATGCAGAATAGCACATAGATAATATGGGTTTCATAGATAATACTCTCCTATGTTTGAATATCTTGCCATAACCGAGGACCATTCACAGTGTTTGCCTCCATTCGGACATACATAATGCAGAGGTTCCAAAACAAAGGCTCGATCTCAAAATCTTCCACATCTTACACTGAAATAGGACGGCAGGTGCAGTAGTACTGGTCAATGCCGCTGAACACTGGATACTTCTGCCACTTGGTCCCACCCATCACCCCATGGCAACAACATCATCAGGCAGTGCAATAGTCTATGTATTTGTATCAATGATACTAATTTAAATCTATAAATAAACTAAGCATCCTATTACAGCAATTACATGCATCTACCATCTGTTGGTTTTAAAACACTTTAAGATGATCTATAGGATTACAACTCAGAGTTCTGGAAGTTGCAATAAGATCTCCCTTGGAGAATTAGGTCAATCATATTGCTGTTCTTACAGATCATTTGTTATAAGTCATCTTTAGTGTTTCACATGAAAGTGTACTCTTGCTGCTAGCTGGACTCAGTTCCTTGTCACAACAAGAACATCTAACACTGTGCCTCTATCTGGAAGTTATGAATATGCCAATGCCAGTCTAGAACATTCACTACTATCTCTTAATCAGATTGCTGAATGCTGTTTGATATCAGAAATAAGACCCATCTCACTATTCACCATAGTATTTAAGATGATCTTAATATGATAATCATTGTTGCAATGCAGCAGATTTTTTGCTGTGCTACTGCATGCTATATAATGAAAGACATGAAATGTGTTAAATCCACAGATTACTCCCTCACTTATCTTTCACATTTCATTCAGACTTCTTTGATGTCCAATCAGACTAACATCAACAGAACTTTTATATATCAATTTCTTGATGTTCAACTGAATTCAACAATATTCCTCTCTCTATTAAGTGGTATATATATTTATTTGTTCAGATACATGAGTTTAATTAGAGCTTTACATAGGCCTATATAGTGGAATTGTTGCTATCACACTGTGGAATATCTGTGAGAAGAACATTCCAACTTTACTATGCTTTAAAAGCTGAAGTAAATGGCACAGTTATGAACAAGTCCCAGCACAACAGACAAGTTGGCATCACCATTGTTGTAATCTTCCTCTACATTTTTACCATCATCAGCTTTGCTATCAATTGGTCATTCATCCATTCAATCTTTATAGACAATGGACAAAGCTTTTTGGCAGAATATATGTTTTCTCAGAGTTCTACAACAATGGTAATAATTGGTCCAGGCATAACAGGTATTATCTGTACTATTCTAGCAGATTCTACTATGGTGTGTATGATAATAAAAATTTTTAATGCAGCTTACCATTATTCCAATATAGATTTGGCACTATTGGATAGTCTGGGGTCAGCACTGGCTGAGCATTCTGCCTCCTGTTCTTTTTCTTCTTTCTGCAACTGGTAAGATCTGTCAGATCTCTTAGAATTGGCTAATTTATACAACAATTTGCACAGCATTCAAAATTATTTTTGTCTATCAAGACTATATGGAGATCAACTATGAGAAATACATCATTAGTGATGTACTTTATTCATCCTTTGTTCTTGCAACAACCTTGTGGTGCACAGTGCTTATCATCTATCGCATTATCACTGTTGTACAAGCAGGAAGTCAAGCAGATGGAATCAGAGCTTATCATCACATTATTGAAGTCTTTGTGGAATCATCAGCTCTTTATTCCATATGCTTGATTTTATATATAGCTTTTTCCTCTTATAATTCTGTTCTACTGGTATACTTTGATTTTCTAGCAGCAATAACAAAAGTATGCTCATAATCTTTTCAAGTCTTCATATCTAACAAACATCATATAGGGAATTGCTCCAACACTTCTTGTTGGACATGTTGCAGCAGGTCATGCTCACTCAGATGACTCTTGGCAGGGAAGTGTAATTTCAGGCTCACTTCACTTTGGGACACATCCTGGAGGCCAAAGCTCTCAGCAAGATTCCATGATCAGCATTGATCTTGAATCCCAGCAGGAGATAGGTGATGCATATGGCCATCAGAATCCAGCATCTTCTGAGGAAAATAGTGCCAGTGGCATCCAAGAGAATGACTTGGAGGTGGCCCAGCAGGAGAGAGATATCATATACTCCCATCACACTCTGGCAGAATCTCAGACAGATGTTGGCATCAACTCAGAAGGTGTCATCCAAAAGCATGATTCTGAGTTAGAGCAGGAGAGAGAGAGAGAGAGAGAGAGAGATGAAGAATATAGCCATTGTATGTTGAAGAGCTCTAGGGAAGATATTGGTATTGAGAGTGTCATTCTCAAGGTCTAGATAGTCAGCAGACACCATCAATTATCTGCTTCAAGTAATAGACCACATTCTATTCCTCTATTTTAATATTTATTAGACATTGATTGACTTTCATTCTTTTATATATAATATATCCACTTTCCTTATAAACATTCACTGTCACAAGAGAGATTCATTTGCAGGCATACTTGAGAAGGAAGAGAAATAACTTTCCAGCTTTTAGATAGAGATCTTCTGATGCTGGTCCTCCACTCAAATGATATACAAATGAGATGCCAAGCTAAGTGATAAGTAGATCAGACAGGTATTCATCTGTATATACAACTTGAAGAAACATCAACCTATGAATGAACACTTCTTACATGCTAGAGCAAAGTATGTACAGAGACTTAAGATATGGCTCATATAAAATCAAAATCTAAGTAGGACTGCTTATAGCATGTGACTTTTGCCAACTATAGGTACCAAGAGAATGCCATAACCATATCTTCAAGGTTCATAGTAGTAGAAAAAATGAGAGGAGCACTATATTGCATTACATTATTATGATATAAAGGAGCCAGCCAAAGAGTGTTATGATTTTTTCCTTATTTCTTTCTCTTTTCCTTGATATTGACCCCTATTTATGCTTAGTCAGAGTGCTTACACCAGTGCTAAGGAGCATGAGACAATCTTGGTCAGCACAATTGACTATTGTCTCAGAGCACCTAGTGATATCCTGACAACAGCACAACAAACCTTTTGTAGATAGCACTGTCTCATCATGATGATGAGTATTATAATGCAGACTCTTACAATTAGTAGTAGTATATTTAGTAATGAGACCAAAGGTATATAAGTACTGTAGCAGCACTATATATCTCTAGTCTCAAACTATCCTTTGATTATATCCACTTACTTGAGTCTTCTTGCAAAGACCTTGAGACATAACATCCACACACATCACACATTAGACTTAGGCATGACTGTATGAATGTGATATAGTGCCTATTTACCATGTGATATTGGACATGTGTCACTTAATTCTAACAAAGAGTGTGTAGAGAAAGAGATGGAAAATGTATTAAACAAGATTGGGACTCTATGGCAACTATCAGAACCAATGCAGTGGAGTGTGAGTCTCATCATTAGGTTGTTATCTATTCTCTTGAGCATGTCAGTTGGAGTGTTTTTTCTAGGTCTGGTTATTTTTTTAGTCCCACTAAAAGTATTAATTGCATATATTGTCAGGATCATTGCCTTTGTATCCTTTATTGTGTATTTCATCACCAATTTCCTTCTGATTTGGTACATTTCATGCCCATACAAGACACTATTGTCACATTATGTGTTCCTTCTCTATGCCTACCTCACTCATCTCATATTCTTGGTCTCTTATGAGTCACCTCAGACCATCCACTCACTGCAAGACATTGAGGATATAGCTGTGAAGTCCTATGTAGATGACATTGATATACATGCCTTGGCCTGGTTGTTTAGCATGTTCTCCAACTCTAGTGTACAGAGCATTGTTCTACAATCACTCAGCACTTTACCACTGAGGTCAGTGGAATCTTTAAAACAACACACACAGGGAATTTTGAGCATATTTGCAATCCTTATGGAATGCATGCTGGATCATCCTCATGAAAGCAGGCTTGATTGCCTTGTTCACACAAGTCTCCATTTTGACATCACATTGTACAATTTCTGATTTATAGACAGAAAAAAGAAAAAGAATCAACTTTTCTGAGGGGTCTATGCAGAGCTTTTTGTTAAGCCCAAGCGTCACGTGCAGTTAATCACGTGATAAACGATTGCACCTCGCACTTCGGGTGATCAATCGAGTCCACGGTTTTGACTATCTGCGGGGTGTCACAAGGCTGTAGGAAGCAGCTCGAGAGTAGAATGGTATGAATAAACTTTAGCTCGAGGCTGGGGTATACCAGCGAGAGCTACCGGTCTTAAATACTGTACAGGTAATGCTAATAATACGACTACTTATTGTGTCGGTCTGTGTCCATGGTGCCCATTGTCCTTGGGCATCGTTGTTGTACATAAAAGGGTCATTGTGCCTTGGCGAGCATTGTTGTATCTAGGCGGCTCAGTTGTGCTTACTAAGCCCTTCCCGCGGTCTCGTGCTAAGCGTAAATAGGGGTAAAAGGAAAGAAAAAAGGGAAAAATCGTAACATTACCCCCTCGTTTAAGACCATCGTCCCGATGGTTTAATTAAGGGAAAGCTCATAATCATGTATGGCGGTGTCCGCGTTCATGTATTTTTCGTTAACCCACTGGTTAGATTCTGGGCCGTAACCCTTCCAGCTGACGAGGTAATCGACCGTTGTCGTCATACCGCCCCCCTTTGCTTTGACGCGACGCAGTTTGTGACCCAGGACTTGGTCGATTTCGAAGTGTTCTTCGTCGTCAATTAAGTCTGGCGGTGGCGGAGGCGGTTGTTCCTGGTTAGGAAATGCTGGTGCTATGTATGGATTTAACAGGGCCTCGTTGAAGACGTCGTGAATTTTCCAGGTAGTTGGTAAGCGTAATTTATATGCGCTCGGTCCGACGGTTTTGATGACTGTGAACGGTCCTGTTCGTTTGTCATCAAGTTTCTTTTTCGGCCGTGGTAGGTGGAGGTTTGTCGTGTCGAGCCATACTTTGTCGTTCGGTTGATATACGCGACTAGGCCGTCGGTGTTTGTCGTAGCTTCTTTTCATTGATGCTGCGGCCTTTTCTAGCGCTGTTTTTGTTTCATTGTGAATCTTTTCCATGTCGGTTGCGAAGTTTGATGAAGCGGGGGTTGTGGTTCGGACGCGGGTGGTTTGTGTGATGTGTGGGTGATATCCGTGGTTCACGAAGAACGGTGTTTTTCCTGTAGCGGAATGTATTCGGTTGTTATGTTGAAAGGCTGCCAGTGCGAGCCATTCGGTCCAGTCATCCTGTCGATAGTTGATGAAGAGTCGTAGATACTTTTCGATCTCTTGATTTACGCGTTCTGTTTGCCCATCCGTTTGGGGATGATAGGCGGTGGACGCGTTTTGTTTAATGTTTAGGATGCGGTATAGGTCGGTTATGAACTTTGAGACGAATTGAGGCCCCCTATCTGAGATGATAACTTGGGGCATCCCATGTTTGGCATACACTTCGTCTCGGAGGATTTTGGCCCACCCTTCGGAGTTTAATTCCGTGGAGCATGGGAGTGGGATAATTGCTTTGGAGAATCGGTCCACTATTACAAGTATTGCGTCGTACCCATTGCACTCGGGTAGTCCCGTGATCATGTCGACCGAGATGTGTGTCCAAGGGGCCGATGGTACTTCGTTAGGATGTAACGGTGCTGCTCGAGCCTGTGTGGAAGACTTCCCCCGCTGGCAGACTTCGCAGGCCTTTACGTATGCCGTTATATCGTTTCCCAGTTTCGGCCACCAGTATTCTTGGAGTACGAGCTCCTTGGTTTTGGCGACACCCGGGTGTCCTGCTGTTATGTGGTCATGGCAGGTGGCGATAATTTCGCCGCGTAGTTGATGGTCCCGGGGAACATAGATGCGTCCGTCATAATGGATTAATCCATCTCTTTTTGTCATTCCCCGCTCGTGGTTCAGTGAGGGAGCCACCCTTTGGTCCCATTTGTGACTGTCTCGTGTCGTGCTTTTGATCCGTTCATGGATCTCCTCTTCTGTCGGCATTATCATGGCTCAGAAATGCTCTGGCCTTAGCAGTGTTACTCCCGTGTTGTCCGTTCCCCCTTGATCATGGTCTGCTCGTCGGCTCAGCAAGTCGGCCTTTTTGTTGGCTGTTCCTGCCTTATGATGCAGGGTGTACTGATATTGACTGAGCTCTGTTACCCAACGTGCTTGTCGTCGATTGAGTTTTTGTGGCTGCCGGAAGTAACGTAGGTTCTGGTGATCCGTCCAAACTTCGAACGTTTCTTCGGCGCCAATAAGGTAGTGTCGCCACTCCTCAAGGGCGAGCATGATAGCGAGCAACTCCTTGTCGTAGATTTCGTAGTTTCGTTCTGTTGTCGTTAAAGCCTTGGAGAGGAACGCGACGGGCCGCCACCTTCCGTCCTGTTCTTGGGAGAGGACGGCTCCTATTGCTCCCTCACTGGAGTCGGCTTCTACTCGAAACTTCCCTTCTTGAGTGGGAATGGCTAGTATCACGTCTTCCGCCAGTCGTCGTTTAAGGTTATGGAAGGCGGCCTGCTGGGAGAGTCCCCATTGCCAGGGAGCATTGCCCGTTAGTTGTGTCATTGGGCGGACGATTTTGCTGTAATCGCGGATGAATCGTCGATAAAAGTTCGTGAACCCAAGGAATGATTGTAATTCCTTTTTCTTGGTGGGTTCTGGCCACTCGGCAACCCCTGCTACTTTTATCGGGTCCATTCGTATGCTTCCTTCGCTGATGATTACGCCAAGGTACTCCGTTTCCAACACCTCGAATTCGCACTTTTCTGCTTTGAGGAATAGTTTGTGTTTCCTCATCAGGGCCAGTACCTCTCGTACTAGTTTTCGGTGTTCCGCCTTCGTTTTTGACATAATCAGAATGTCATCGAGGTAAATTGTCACCTTTCCGGTGGAGATGAGGTTTTTGAAGATGTCGTTCATCATCCATTGAAAGGTGGCGGGGGAGTTCGTGAGTCCGAAGAACATTACTGTTGGCTCGAACAGTCCCCGATTGGTGCGGAAGGCGGCCTTCCATTCGTCCCCCTCTTTGATCCGGACGTTGTTATATCCCCATCGTACATCGAGTTTGGTGTAATATTTGGCGCCCCGAAGTTTGTCCATTAGTTCTGAGATTAGGGGTAATGGATAACGGTTTTTAATGGTCATCTCATTGAGCTTTCGATAGTCTTGGACGGGCCGGAGCTTTCCATCCTTCTTCTTGACAAAGAAGAAGGGGGAGGCCATGGGGGATTTCGAGGGGCGGATCCTGCCGGTGGATAGGTTCTCTTCCAGGAATTTGTCTAGCTCCTGCTGCTCCTGGTAACCGAGGGGATAGGTTTTACAGTCTAAGTTGGCGTTGGCATTGGGGATCAGCTCGATAGCGTGGTCCCAGGGCTTTGGGGGAGGTAACTCGTCGAAGCTCTCCTTTTCGAAGAGATCCCTATAGTCCCGTGCCCACTCGGGCACCATTTCCTCAAACGTCTTCTCGTCCTTTCCCTGACTTGCTTTGGCGGCCATATCGTTTGCATGGTGAATGGCTCGTATGTGGATCTCTTTCTGGAGGTCCACTGCAAGTATCGTTTCCCCATCCTCCATCTCCTCATCCCACCGGTCCTCCGGATCCTCGTCTGGTAATTCGAACGGAATTTTCCTGCATCTGCACCTGGCGAAGGTGATTCGACCGGTTTTCCAATTGATCAGCGGGTTGTGGCGGATCAGCCAGTCGTGACCGAGGAAGAGTTCTTTGGTACCGAGGTCGGTTACTGCCAGGTCGATCCGTTCGGAGTGATCTCCGATAGTCAACCTGAGTTCGACGAATTCTGTGATAGAACCGGCCTGGTTTTTTGTTCCGTCGGCATTATAGACTGGTATTGGTGCGGCTGTTGCCCTTGTGGGTAGATGGTGTTTTTCGACGAAGGCTCGATTAATCGAGCTCCCCGTGCAACCACTGTCGATTAGGGCGGTCACTTGATGCATGGCGCGGGAAGTTAGCACCTCAATCTGTCCTTTCGTGATTAGATCTCGTCCAGGGGTCTTTGCCCGTAAGATGTACTTCTTGGGTCCCCGGAGTTCGTCTAACCATTCAAGGGCCCGATTGCGTTCGGATTTTCTGATCCCTTCGATCAGATCGTCTACCACTTCTTCGGCCCTAGTCCGATGGATCCAATTTCGAAGTACGGCTATCGCCGTAGCTTCGTCCTTGGCATCTCTGATGGCCCTCCACGTCCATTCAGTATCGAATGGTTTGAGCCATGTGGTAGGACTCTCTGTCCTTGTTCGGCCTATAGGCGTTTGAGTTCTTTTTTGCGATTCATTGGTGTGTTGAGTGAATGACTGGGGTATATTCGAATGCGTAGTAGGCGACATGGATATAACTACAGGAGTACTATCAGTCCGACTAGCGGCTGTCACTGACACACCATTAAGTCCTTTGGCCAGCCTAGTGGAATCGCTCACTGGCTGGCCCTGTCTTTTACCTCCTCAATCTTGGTCTCCTTTCCAAGGTCTTCTTCTTCCTTTTGGAGCTCGGCAATTTGTGCCCGTATGTCCTCTCGGGTTCTTTTCTTCTTCGGGCAGTCTTTTGCCATGTGCCCCTTCTGCCCGCAATTGAAACACTTTCCTTTCTTCTTTAGGCGATCGATGTCCATCGGCTTTCCGGTCCCGGTGTAAGTTGTTCCGGTTCCGGTCTTCTGTGCGCTATACGTCGAGGTGGTGGCAGTTGAGGGGCCCGAAGTTTTTCCGGCAGTTTGCCCCGACTTGTTCGGGGTTGGCGGGGCTGGCTTTTTGGAATATTCCTGTAGCGTTGTCGCCTCCGCTTTCTGCCTTTGTCGCTCCTTGTACATTTCAACGATCCTTTCCTTCCATTCGTCGTAGCCGACGGGCATCAGCATTTTGACACCCATCGCTGAGATCATTGTGAGGTACGAGGAGGGGACCCCTCGTTTGAGCGCTTCTACCATCCTTCCGTCGTTTGCGGTATCCTCCCTGATGCCGGCGAGCTTCGCGAGACGTTCTAGCTCGTCGAAGTAGTCTGTCGCCGCTTTATCTCCCATTTTGTATTCCTTGATCTTTTGTTTGTGAACTTCTTGTACTGCAGGATCGATGAATTTGTCGTTTAACATCCGCTTGAACACCGGCCACGAGGGATATCGGTAATGCTCCCTGGTGGCAGATCGGAAGTTTGGGGAGATAAGAATCCACCATGTTTTGGCTTTGTCTTCCAGGTATGAGGTAGCAAACGCGACTTTGTTCATGTCAGTGCCGATGTACCCAATGTAGACTTCGAAGTATTGCTCGCAGTCTACCAGGAAGCGGTCGATGTCATCCGAAGCCCCCTTGAAGGGGCGGGGCTTTCGGAGAAGATCGGGGTGGCATTGCAGAACTTGGGCATTATGAGGTAGCGCCCCCATCGGGTTGGGCCATTCGTCGAATGGTGGCTGTCTCCATTCTTTTGGTGGTCCTGGAAATGAGTGAAGTGACTGGTCGTCAGCGACCGGGCTCCCTTTTGGGGCTTCGACGCGAACGATGACCCCATCCCGTACTGTAAATCCGAGGCGAACTGCCTCGGGGTCGTCTCGGACGGGTTCTTTTCCGCTTGACTCTGCCTGGTCCGGGGGCGGCTGTCCTCCAAGGAGTCGGCTTCCTTTGCCGACCCAGGGATTTTGCGTTTCGGCGAGGTGCCAAGCCGGCCGTGTTCGGGTTCGGGCAAGCCGTGAAGCCGTGCTTCGGATTGATGGACTATCATCCTTCCGGGCTCGGATCGAAGGAGCCGTGTATATGGCTCGTTTCGGCGCGACGGGTGGGGTTTGTGGTAGTGTTTGAATTTTTGTCTGTGTTTGAAATGGAGGCATCGGCCCGAGCGGGTCCTCGGGATGCCGGCATCCATATTCCTTCCAGGCGTATTCCGTCGCGGCATACTGTAAAATCCTTTTCTTTTCCATTGAATCTGCGTACCGATATTCAAGTCCGAGGGGGGTGGCCAACCAGCGGGCATCCCCCCACAAAAAGAGCATTCCTTGCTCGTACAACTCCTTGTATTCTCCCTGTCTGCTTCTTTCAATTTCTTCTCTCAGTGCTTCTTCATCTGGTCGCTGTCCTGCGTATGTCATAAAATGTTGAGGATTAAAGGGGCCTTCCTCGCCGTCCTCGCTGTCCTCGTTGTCCTCGCTGTCCTCGCTGTCCCCCTCGAGGAGGGAGCCGGCGAGCTGGCCGGAGGTGAGAGGCTTGAGTCGTAGCGTCGCTGGGGAGCCCCCCGGTGTGACTGGGCCCTGCCTCTCCTTCGGCGATGGGGCGGACTGGTACGGGCGGGACTCCATAGTACCTTGTCCTTCCCGCCGCTCTCGCTCTCTCCAATTCCTCGCTATAGAGGCCGAAGTTTCGGTAGAACTCTGGAAGGAGGAACTGGTGGGCGACCCGGCTTCCCAGGAATCGTCGGAGGGCGAGGTCGGAGACGTGGGCGTTGTCCGGTACCCGGAGCCCGTAGGCATCGAGTATGGAGTCGACGTCGGACGCGATGGTGTCTGTTCTGCTGGGATACTGTAGGTCGGGAGGGGGAGGTCCTCCCCTTCTGATTGCTTCGCTTCTTGTGACTGGGCTTCCTGGCCCTGCCCAGGGGTCATCGTCGGAGCCTGGCTCTCTGAAAGGGGACTCGGTCCCTGGGGATCGGAGTCCATACTGTGCGGGGGAGGCGGAGCCCATCCTTTCTGCCTCTTCTCGTCGTCTCTGGGCTCGTCCTTGTCGGTCATACTCGGCTTCCTCATACTCCTGCTGGGCCTGTGCTTGTGTATACTCAGCGAGCTCTTCTCGAGCTCGCTCCTCTTCTGCTCTACGCTGCTGGGCCTGCTGCTGCTGTCGTAGTGCGTCGTTGTAGTTAAATGGGACGGTGAGGTCCCAATCCGGGAATACCCTCCGGATAATCCTGTCCCTCGCGATTCTCCCCCTTGCGCTGGCAGTGCCAATCTCTGGCTCACTACCGACATGGAGGTGTCGGTTCGGGTCCCCGGCTGCTGAGATGGCAATTTCGACGTTGGCGTAGTCGGGGTGTATGTTTCTTCCATGGGGGTTTTCAACCCCCAGCCTGCTGACGGATGCGCTGGAGCCGGAGTTTGGCTCGGTAGGTTCGTAGAGGGAGTCCCGGGGCGAGTGGGGGGTAGTCCTGACTCTCGAAGCCACCCGAGAGGCATCACGGGAGTCCCGAGCGTGGTCTCCAATCCCTGGGGTGCGAGAGGCGGTGGAAGGGCCATCGGAGGCTGGAGGGAGGTCGTGGGGGATCTCCTGGGTGACCTGGGGGACCGTCGTGGTCCATGGGTTTCGGAACCCTGTGAGGTTATGGTTCCGGTTTCTACTGTCAGGTCGTCGAGGAGGGTATCGGTGTCTTTCTTCTTCTTGAGGGCTCCCCGTATCCTGGCGGCTATGCCCGGCTTCTGATACGGGAAACTCCTCCGGCTGGAAGGTCGTTCTGGCGGAGGGGGGGATGTCATGGAAAGGGAGATCCGGGGTTACGTTTCGGAGGATATGCTGAATTTGTTGAAACGCTTGGTAGTGCCTGACAATCCAAGCGGTAATCGATTGTCGCCCTCGGCAACAAGTGATGATGGCAAGAAGGCTGAGTAGCGTTCCAATGATGGAAGCTATGAGGTCAAAGAAGTCGTGATTGAGGTCGCGGGTTGTAACTGGAGTCATTCGGTTTCTCAGCACAATTGGGCTTGAGAAAGGGAAGGAGGAAGCCTCGAGCTAATTGTTAAGCCCAAGCGTCACGTGCAGTTAATCACGTGATAAACGATTGCACCTCGCACTTCGGGTGATCAATCGAGTCCACGGTTTTGACTATCTGCGGGGTGTCACAAGGCTGTAGGAAGCAGCTCGAGAGTAGAATGGTATGAATAAACTTTAGCTCGAGGCTGGGGTATACCAGCGAGAGCTACCGGTCTTAAATACTGTACAGGTAATGCTAATAATACGACTACTTATTGTGTCGGTCTGTGTCCATGGTGCCCATTGTCCTTGGGCATCGTTGTTGTACATAAAAGGGTCATTGTGCCTTGGCGAGCATTGTTGTATCTAGGCGGCTCAGTTGTGCTTACTAAGCCCTTCCCGCGGTCTCGTGCTAAGCGTAAATAGGGGTAAAAGGAAAGAAAAAAGGGAAAAATCGTAACACTTTTGTATATGCAGAGCCTGTTTGATAATTCAAGTCTTAAAGAGATTGTGGAACTGATAAAAGCTCAATTCACTTTTTTCAGTAATGAAAATCTGCATCTGCAGCCTATTGTATGGGCTTATTTGCTCTAGAGATTGCCACTCTTTGATGTACATGATGGTCTTCTTCAAATTCTCTTCCATGCAATTCTCTCATCCTACTGATATACAAACTATATTCCACCTTCTTTTTTCTGGCAAGGGATGGACTGAAGATTTGTTTGACTGGCAACTCCTGAGATCATGATGTGGTTCATCTTCAGACAGCTGTTCATATGTATCTGTATCTCTATGTTGCTAATGACATATTGTATTTTTGGGGCTATAGAGAACAGTGTTTTCTATTCTGATCCTGCTGATGAATTTTTCACACTTGAGGATCTTTGAATCCACATACTTTTAATGCTAGATGGCTCTCTTTCTATGCAAATGGTGACCATTGCCAATCCTTACATTGATACTTTTTTTGGAATAGTTATTTGAAATATTGGAATGTATATGGGTGTTAGTTCATCCCAGCTATATGATGATCCAGAGTATGACAAGATGCCTTCTTTCAGACTAGATTGCAACTGCTATGCAGTTCTGAAGCTGCTGTATACATTGGTATCATCTGAGGACTTCAATGGCAGCACTTTGATATGAAGTGAAGATCAGAGTATCTTGTTGGTGATTTTTCTTCATGTACTCAGATTAATGTTTTCTTGATCTTGATTTCTTCCCAACTCAGAGGACTGGTGCATCCCATGCATAGCTTCCAACTTTGTCTAAATTGTTTTTCAGAATAATCTGTGGATAACTCTATATCAACCCACAAACCTCTCTCTCTTTAAACTGGTAGTGGAACTTGCTACTTTTTTCTTTTAGTTCCCTCCCTTCATGAAGGAGGCATTTTCTCATGTTGTTTCACAATGTCTTCTTGACCAGATAGTGGCTGACCAACATGATGCTTATCAGGAATTCTCTGATGCTATGCTGATAATCTTTGATGCCTTTATCATTAGGCTCACATCAAACTCTGAGATCTCTCATGTTATGATCTTTCTTCTATTCTTTTTATCTTATCTTGGTGTCTATTTAATCTAAGGTGCTTACTAGTGAGTATGGGATGATTATGCAACCACAATAGGTAATCCATACCATTGTTCTCTAGACAGCAACACTATCTCATTCACAGACAATACCTCATTGTTACACTCTTGATAATCAGAGGTGACTAGGACTATAATGCAGCAATGCACAATTGGCAGCACTATATTTAACACTGGACCAGACAGTATATAAGTAGCATAGCTCTTGCTGTAAATACCCAGCTTTGAGCTAAAGTTTATTCTATACCACTTCACTTCAAGCTGACTTGTCTCAGACCTTAGAGGACTCCATCTGGATAACACATATAGTGAACTCTGATGTGACTGTATGAACACAATACAGCATCAGTTTATCATGTGTTCAGATCACATATAACTTGGGCTTAACAATTAGCTTGAAGCTTCTAGCTTTCCTTTTCTTACACCATTATTAAGTGAAGAAAACTGAATGCTGACATCAACCACTGACATCACTCTTCTATTCTTTAAGCTCTTGAGTGCCATTATTAGCACCATGCTCAGGCTCTTCATCATAGTCTATCTTTGCTGAGGAAACAACTCAGTGACTGCCTAGATTATCCAATACTATCAGACCCTTCAAATCTTCTATTGAGTCTAACAAAATGTCTCTCTCATCCTCCTCTCTATAATCTTTCAGCAGAGCCTTCCAGAGGAACCAATGAGTCCATGCAAGAAGCTATATCAGAAGCCAATCAGCAGGCTCTAAGCACTCCTAACATAGGGCTGAAAGAAGAAGCTGACTAGATCAGCAACTTTCAGTATCTGTTATAATTTTTCTATCTTTTTCCTTTTCTTTTTTCTTATCTTATCAGGATGCTTATCTTATCTTGAGCACTTTTTTAAAGGGCATGGAAATCTTAGATAATCACAACAGATGAGACACCATTGTCTTCAGTCACCTTGTTTACAGATAATTCTCTATTGTCATACCTCTGACAACTAGGCAGGATCAGCATTGTAGCTCAGAACAGTATAATAGGCAATAGTTATATTTATGATAGGCAAAACAGTATATAAGTAGAGTAGCTCTCACTGTAGTAGTCTAGCTTTGAGCTATAAGTTTATCTCATACTATCTTCTCTCAAGCCCAGCTTGTCTTCAGCTTTGAAGCACTTTGCCTATTAGAACACATTAAGTGGACTCTAGCATGACTGTATGAATTCAATACAGTGCTAGTTTATCATATATTTAAGTCATATGCCAGCTAGGTCTAATAGTTAGCTCAAAGCTTTCTGTTTCTCTTTCCTTATGCATACTAGGAGCAAAAGAAACCAAATGCTATCAATCTGTGACATTATCTCTGACTTCATCAAGCTCTTGAGCACCATTGTTGGCACTCTGCTTGAGCTTTTTGTTATTGTCTATCTTTGTCAAGAAAACCAGTTTGTCATCATCTGAGTAATCAGATATTATCAGATCCTCTGAACCATCTACTGTTGAACCAGAAATGTCACACCCATTCTTTCCCTTCACAATCTTCTCTCTGAGCCTGCCTGAGCCACCAATGAGCCTGTGCATATAATCATACCAGAAGCTGCCTCTGGAATCACAGATTCAGAAATTCTTTCAGTGGAACAAGAGAAACTCTGATATCACCAATGATATCACTGACATGTTCTCTGTCATGATCTGCTGAACCTCTCTCTGGTCTCAGACCATGAGGATGAGGATCTCCCCAGCAACTTCTTTGATGCAGCACTGTCCTCCACCCCTTCTACTGCCTCTCTGGAGCATGGAATTGAAAACTATGCTCAAGACTCCCTTGATGCCACTAGGATGGCTACAGGCTCTGGCCACAACTCCCTCTATGCAACCTCCAACAGGAGTCCCATGTGATCCAGCTTCAGTGTTAGGAGCAGCAGCCTCAGTGACTTTGACTCTGACAGCTGGAGCTGAGCATATCAGAAGGAAAGAATGGAGCCTCTGAAGGACCCTCTCAACTGTTATAGGAGTGACTTCCCAGATCTCTTCCAAGACTACACAAGAGCCCATAGAGTCCAGCAAGCCAGAACTCAATCAGAGTCTGAGGCCTGGCACAATAAAGAAGTCATCTACCAGCAAGAATAACATGAAGAAGAATATAGACAACAATAGAGGGAGGACCACTATGAGCAACATAGGTATCATAGTGAGTCTCTGAGTCCTTTCTAAGAGCCAAGCTGGCCTGAACCTGAGTCTCTCTCTTTCCCCACAGAGATACCTCTTCTCCAAACTTTCAACACACCTCTATCTGCTTATAGAATCTGACCCTCACTTCTGGCCTATATCTCTGAGTGAACCATCTAGTGACTCATCTAAAGCAGAGTTGCTAGAGTATTCCTTGATGAGCAGAATACTGACCATCTCCAAGAGTATTGCACAGCAGTGAAGGCAGCAGACAGCAGGGGTGAGTCCAGCAAAGGACTCCTCTTCTGACTTATCTCTATTGCTGACTCTGAACCTAGCACTTAAAGACAGCTTGCTTGCAATAGTGAAACCCCAGGTGCCATCCATCTTTGATCTGCATGATGACTCCCCCAAGGGGGACAGTGGGGACAGTGAGAACAGCAGAGAGGACAACAGCTGGGATGTGGTGCCTTTTGACTGGCCCAAGGGATTTTATAAACCTGAAGATAAAGAACTATTGAAAGAAGAAATATAATGAGAACAGGAGAAAGAGTTTATGAGAATATACCAGAAGAGGGTCATAGAAATTCCTCAGGATATAGAATGGAGTATGACTCCACTAGGAAGGGACTATTTAGTAGCAACTAATGCTGAAAAAATTGACATTTTACAGTATACCACCATGGAGCAGGCTGTTTTTCTTTATAACAAAGCTTACTCTGAAGATCTTCTGGCTAAACTCTCAAGTTATCAGTCCTGATTCAATATCCAACCCATGCAAAGCATGCTGCCCATCTCTCTGAAGCAAGCTGTGTACTTGGCACCAATCATTCAAACCACTGCCACAACCTCTATGCACTGCTGGTGATCACAAACTTTACAAGCTGAGAAATTGACCAAGTATTCCTGGAGGCTGAAGGGAAGCCAATTAATAAAAGGGCAGCCTCCTGCTGATGAAGCCAGAACCAGTAATCAGCCTGAAGAAGATGACTCCAAAGCCACTAAACAGAGATTTATGATCAACAACAAGAGGATTGTCAGAAAACCAGGAGAATGAGTCTCTGGCAGTTCAGTCACTTATGATGACTTCCTCCATTCCTTTCCCACATCACATCAGAAGGTACCACTCTTCAATAATTACTCAAATCTGATGAAACCACTTGCCTCTGACTCAGTCCTTATACAATGCAAACCAGACCTTATACAAAAATCTCAATCCTTCAAAAGACAATCTGATGATATTGATTGCTTCTTGATTGATTGCAAACAATACTTTGAAGTATATTCTGTCTATCTGTCTACTGATATTTATCAAGTCACCTTCACTGCATCTTATTTTGAGAACAAAGTCAAGATCTAATGGACTTTGAAAAGTCAGAATCTTTATTCCACAACCAGGAGGCACTATTGACTGCCATTCTGGCCAGTATTCAAACAGATGGTATGTGAAAAGTTTATCAATCCAGCTATCCAGAAAGTCCACAAACAGAAGATGAAGGATCTTCAAATGGGAGACCAGATGGCCACTGAATACTTCAATGAGTTTGAGCAACTCACCAAGTTGGCAGGGCTCATTGATAACATCAAAGATGATGGATGTCAGGTGGAGTACTTGAAGAATTGGGTCTCTTGCTCTTACATCATGATGATCTCCAATATCAGCTTCAACATCCTGAAGGGATATAAAGAATGGAAGATGTGGATCATTATAATGAACAAGAAGTGGCACTGACAGAAGACAGAGAATGCCTACTGGCAGAATGACCAGCAGACTGGCAGTCAAGAGAAAACTAGCACTCTGACTCCTGCCAAGACTAATGCATCCTTTTCAACTCACACTCTCTCATTCCATCCAAAAGACTGGCACTGGAGTTATCTATACCAGACAGGGGAAGCCAATGGATATTGACAGACTAAGGAAGGAAGGAAAGTGTTTCAATTGCAGAGAGAAGAGTCACCTGTCACAGAACTGTCCAAAGAAGAAATGAACCTGTGAGGAGATCCAAGTGCAAATAGCCAAGTTGCAGAAGGAAGCAGCCAGGCTAGAAGAACTCAGAAAAGACACAAAGATGGAGGAGATAAAAGATGGGACCAACAAGTGAGTGATTCCACTTGGTTGGCCAAAGGACTTAATGGTATGTCTCAGAATACTGCTGATCAGACTTATGCTAGCTCCATAGGTACTTATTTATATGTGCATTCAAATATGCCTGATTCTGCTATCCCAAATGCACTGAAAGAATTGCAAAAACCCAGAACTCAACTGCTTATGGGCTGAATAGAGGAGAGACCCCTGATGGCTGGCTAAAACCATTCAAAACAGAATGGACTTAGCAGGCCATTTGAGATGCCAAGACTGAGACCAAGGCTAAGGTAGTACTCAAGAATTGGGTACACTGAACATGAGCTGAAGAAGTGATCAATGAGATGATTGATGGAATAAGGAATGCTCAGAGAAATCAAGTCCTGGAGTGGTTGAATGAATTGAGAGGATCCAAGAAGTATATTTGGTGACAAAAGGCTATTGGGAGAGACTTAATAACAAAGGTGCAGATTGAGACCCTGACTAGCCAGTCTACACACACTATCAGTGCTCTGATTGACAGTGGCTGCACTGGGAGTTCCATCAATCATGCTTTTGTCACTAAGCACAACCTTCCAACCTGAGCCACAGCAGGACTGATCTCTGTCTACAATGCTGATGGCACAAAGAATCAAGCTGTTTGATCACAGAGTTTGTCAAACTCTGATTAGTGATCAGAGATTATACAGAATGGATTGATTTAGCTGTGACCAACTTGGAATCCAAAGAGATCTTTCTTGGTCATGACTGGCTCACATGGTATAACACACTGATCAATTGAAAGACAGGATGAATCATCTTTGCACAATGCTGTTGCTGAAAAATCCCCTTCAAGTTGCCAGATGAAGATCTTGAGGACTAATGGGATGAAGAAATAGAAGATGAAGACACCATTCTTGCAGTAGACCTGGATCAGACAATCCACATTCAGGCAATATATCACACTAATGATCTGGCTACCAAAGCAAATGCTGGAAAAGAGGCTAAGACATTTGAAGAAATGGTACTGGAGTGGGTCCAAGACTTTTGAGACCTCTTTGACAAAGAAAACTTCAATCAGTTGCTAGAACTAAAACCTTGGAATCATGTGATCAAACTCATCCCAAATGCCAATGCCAATTTAGATTGCAAGATATACCCTCTTGGATGGCTGAAACAGCAGGAGCTTGACAAGTTTCTGGATGAGAACCTTTCTAGTAAAAGAATCTGACCATCAAAGTTTCCTATGGCTTCTCCCTTCTTCTTCATCAAAAAGAAGAATGAAAAACTCTGGCCAGTCCAGGACTATCAAAAGCTAAATGAAATGATGATCAAAAATCACTATCCACTCCTCTTAATCTCAGAACTAATGGATAAACTCCAAGAGGCAAAATATTACACTAAACTGGATGTATAATGGGGATACAACAATGTTCAGATCAAAGAGAGAGATGAGTGGAAAGTAGCATTCTAAACCAACCAAGGGCTCTTTGAGCCCACAGTCATGTTCTTCAGACTGATAAACTCCTCTGCCATCTTCCAATAGATGATGAATGATATTTTCAAGGATCTTATAGCAACTGAGAAGGATACTATTTATCTGGACAATATTTTGATCATATCAAAAGATCAGAATGAACACTAATGACTCATATGACAAGTACTGGAGTTGATGAGAAAACATAAACTTTTTCTCAAAGCTGAAAAGTGTGAATTTGAGATACTAGAGACTGAGTACCTCAGAGTTGTCATCAATGAGAGAAAATTCAGATGGATCCAATCAAGATTGCCAGAGTGATAGAATGGCTGATGCCCACCAAGAAGAAGGAGTTACAATCATTCCTCAGATTTACAAATTTTTACTGCCAATTCATCTGAGATCACAGCAAGGTTGTTTGCCCCATGACACAACTTATGGGAAATGCCTTCTGATTCTGAGAGATAGCTCAACAATCAGTATTTGATGACTTACAGAGGTGGTTAGCTGAAGACATGGTATTGGCAATACTAACAGAGGAGGGATGATTCAGGGTTGAGGCTGATTCAAGTGAAGGAGCAATAGAAGCAGTACTTTCACAGAAATAGAATAGAAAGTGGCAATCTGTTGCCTTTCTTTCAAAAGTGCTCACTATCACTGAATGCAACTATGAGATTTATGACAAGGAACTACTCACTATTATGCTTGCTCTTGCTGAATGGAGGCATTACCTGATTGGTGCCATTCACACCTTTGAGGTCTGAACCAATCATTAAAATCTATAATATTTTCAATTGCCATAGAAGCTTAACCAATAACAAGCTTGATGGGTCACTGAGCTTTTGCAGTACTAATACACTCTATGCCACAAGGCAGAGGCAGCAAACAAGAAGGTGGACTTGTTAAGCCACTGACCTGATTATGATCAAGGAGAAAAAGACAATAGCAGCATAACCCTCCTGAAACCAGAGCATTTTCAAGCCATGATAATGCTGACAGAGAAGGAAATACATGAGTGAATCAAGAGCACAACATGATAGATAGGAACATAGGACCAATGAATTGCCTCTTTCATCAATCACAAATGGGGCATGACCAAGACAGGAGACTTGATCTATTATGACAATTGAATCTATGTCTCTCATGATCATGTGCTCCAAGGAGAGATCATCACTATGTCCCATGACCATGCCACAGCAGAGCACCCAGAGATTATAAAGACAAATAAGTTGGTATTAAAGAAGTACTGGTAGCTGAAACTGAGACAGGACATTGAAAAATACATCAAAGGTTGCAAAATGCATCAATAAACTAAGTCAAATATGCAGGCACAAGCTGCTCCACTTTATTTGAACAAGGTTCTTATGAAACTATGGACTCACATTTCAGTTGACATGATAACCAGACTCTCTGACTGTAATAGCTACAATGCCATTATTGTCATCATTGACCAGTTCTCCAAGGCAATCATTCTGATCATATGCTCAACAGAACTGTCTTCTAAGAGATGGGCAAAGATTTTATATGATGAAGTTTATGCAAAGCACAGGATGCCTCAGGTCATCATTTCAGACTGTGGCCCACAATTTGTCTTTAAGTTTCTTGATGACCTCTATCATCTTCTTAACATCCAAAGTAATGTCTCAACTGTTTATCACTCTCAGACTGATAGACAGACTGAGCATGCTAATCAAGAGATCAAAAAATACCTTTGAATGTTTATCAATCACAGACAAGATGATTGGACTGAGTGGCTTGCTCTTGCAGCTTTCTAACACAATAACCATATCCATTCTGTGATCAACAAGATCTCCTTCTTCATTAACTATAGATGCCACCCTCATGTCATGATCACAAACTGACACAACTGCATAACCTCTGCATCACCTGACTTTGTGCAACTCATATCTGCTATTTATGCCAAAACACACACCACCCTCAAAAAGGCTGCCACCATTATGAAGACACAATATGATAAACACCAATAACTTGCTTGTGAATATGCCACTAATGATAAGATCTGGCTTGATGCCAGCAACCTTCACCTTTCTCACTCAAAATGCAAATAAACTGACAAACAAACTGGACCCTTCCTCATGCTGGCAAAGGTTGGCACTTCTGCTTACTGCTTGAAATTGTCTAACACCTGATGCATACACTTAGTCTTTAACAAAACATTACTCATGCTATATATTGCATCTGTCTTTCCTAATCAGGAAGCCTCATCTCCTTCTGAACCAATCCTGATCAATGATGAGGAACACTATGAAGTCAAACAAATTTTAAATCATAAGCTCTGAAATGTTCAGAAATGCAAAAGAGGCAGTTGGACTGTCATGTATTATTTGGTCAAGTGGAAGGGCTATAGACTGGAGTCCAACTAGTGAGTTCATGAGTGAGACCTCAATGCTGATAACACTATCTGAGACTATAAAATTTCTCTTAATTGATCTATCATGATAATAGTCTTAAGATGGAGGTGATATTATAATTTTTTAATCTTTTTTCTCTTTTTTTTCCTTATCTTATCAGGATGCTTATCTTATCTTAGGCACTTTCTTAAAGAGCATAAAAATCATAGGTAATCACAACAGATGAGGCACTATTGTCTTCAGTCATCTTATCCACAGACAATTCTCCATTGTCATACCTCTGACAACCAAGCAGGATCAGCATCATAGCTCAGAACAGTACAATAGGCAATAGTTATATTTATAATAGACAAAACAATATATAAGTAGAGTAGCTCTCACTGTAGTAGTTCAGCTTTGAGCTATAAGTTTATTTCATACTATCTTCTCTGAAGCCCAGCTTGTCTTCAGCTTTGAAGCACTTTATCTATTAGAACACATTAAGTGGACTCTAGTGTGGCTATACAAATATGATACAGTGCTAGTTTATCATATGTTTAGGTCACATGCTAGCTAGATCTAACAGTACCTGCTCTGACCCTGAAAAAATAGCATCTCTTTAGAGTGGCAAAGGCACTGCCTCAATTGAGTTCTGCCAAACTTCTCTCTAGTCCTGGGTGGACTTATTGAAGATCTCTTTGATGACATCTTTGATGCTGTCCTCTCTTCTGACTCTTCTACTGCCTTCCCTGAGTATAGCATTGGAGACTACTTGAGACTCTCTTGGTAGATCTGTTGAAGTGGTGTCTATCCCCATTTCAATCTATGACACTGCCTCAGAGGCTCTGAGCATCCAGCACTTGGTCAGCTATGAGCTTGATCCAATGGAGGCAGACCTTATCAAGCCAAATAATTCAGATTACTATGATTATCTTGAACACTCCAACCACTATAACACAGAGTACTGACAATACCAGTACAAAGACCTCTCAGACACTGCATCCAGAGCATCAAATGACCCATGATGATATGGGCTTGACTCTCAGAGGGAGACTTGCAAGCCCTTCTGAGAGCCCAGCTGGGCTGATTCAGCTGAGCTCATTACCACTGACGAAGCCCAATGATGATCCTCTGACCTCACTCCTTCTATTTCCACAGCCTCTTGATCAACTCCTGACATTGCCTACAGCATCTGACTCTCTGAATCTGCCTATATTGGAGATGTCATTCAATGACTTCTCTGAAGCAGATTTGGCTGACTATTCAGGAATGACAACTTCATCTGCTGATATTGCATATATATAGTAGTAGAAATAGCAAAAGAAAGAAGAAGAGAGCAGCAGCCTGTCACTGGACCCTCTCAGCCTATTGATTCCAGTCTCAGTAATCAAGGAAGACTCACCAGTGACCATGAAAGTGGCTGAGTTTCTCCTGATGTACAGGCCCACAGGACTCCCAGGAGAGAAAGAAGAAACCAATGAGGAATAGCTCAACACAGAGATATGTCAGGAACAAGAGAGGGAGTTTAATTGAATCTATAAAAAGCAGATCATAGAGATTTAGAGGGTCATTGGATGGAGGGTAATCTCTCTAGGAGAGAAGTATTTAACAGCAGATGATCAGAAGAAATTGACATTTTACAGTATTACATGACTGGACAGGCCATATATATCTATAATAAGGCTTATTCTGAAGATCTGATAGCTAAGCTACTGGCATACCAGCCCCAATATAACATTCATCCAATGCCAGTAACCTCCTCCATTCAACCTCAGCACACCATATACATAGCACTCTCAATCCAATTAGCTTCATCACCAGCCATACATGTGTCACCTTTGATCCAATCATTTTTATCAGCATTTCAATCTCCATTCTCTTGCTCTGAATTGACAACTCCTCTATAATCCTTGAAGCTAAGAAGCTGAGAAATCCAGCTTCTTGCCAGACAACTGCCTGCTGATGAAGCTGAGTCCAGTGGACAAGCTATGGGAGATGACCCTGAAGCCACCAAATTAGGCTTCACCATCAAGGATAGATGAATTATATGGAAAGAAGGAACTGGACTGACACAGAGCCTAATTGCAGATGATTAATCACTCCACTTCTTTCTCAGGCCACTCTGAGAATGGGGACACTCCCCCTTTCATGGATACCCAAACTCAATAGACTCTCTAACCATTAATGCACTCTTTATCTAATGCAAACCAGATCTTGTATGGAAGCTGTGCCTCTTCAAGGGTCTCTCTGATGATATTGATCACTTCCTCATTGACTGTGAATAACACTTTGAAGTATATTCAGCATACCTAATGGCAGATATCTACTGGATGATCTTTGTGGCCTCTTATCTTGAGGACAAGGCAAAGACCTGATAGACTCTGCAAAGTGCTGACTTTTATTCTATCACTGGAGGACACTATCAGCTGCCATTCTGGCCAATCTTCAAACAGATAGTATATGACAAATTCACTGACTCAGTAGTGCAGGAGATATATAAGAACAAGATGAAGGAGTTACACATGGGTGACAAGATGGTGAGCAAATATTTCAATAAGCTGAAATGCCTGGCCAAGTTAGCTAGACTACTTGATGATATTGATGAAGAAGGACAAATGGTTGAGACCCTGAAAATCAGAGTTCTGCCATTTTATCTGAAGATCATCTTGGACATTGGCCTCAATATCCTGAAGAGATATATTGAGTGGAAGGAGTGAATCACAATCATGGATAAAGAGCAACAGCAGCAAAAGGCAGTGAATGCATATCAATCAAACAACCACAAGACCAACTGCCTGAATCAGAGCAAGCCTGACAAACCAGCAACCCCTTCTAAGGATGAGACTTCTACCCTCTCATATTTCACACAGAAGACTGAGACCAGGATAATTTATACTGGGGCTGAAAAGCTGATAAATATTGACTGAATGAAGAAGAAGGGCAAATGCTTCAACTGTGGTGAAAAGGAACATCTCTCATGGAACTGCCTGAAGAAGAAGCATACACAAGAAGGTATATGGGTACAGATCACTGAATTGCAGAAAGAAGTGGATGGACTTGAAGAAAATGGAAAGGACATGAAGATTGAGGAGGTAAAAGACAGAGCTGATGAGTGAGTGATCCCATTCAGTCAGCCAAAGGATTTCATGATGTATCTCAAGATACCACTGGATGTACTTATGCTAGCTCTATAGGTACTTATTTACATGCATATTTAAATATATCTGCTTCCACAACTCCAAACACACTGAAAGAATCATCTAAAACTGAAACTCAACTGCCCACAGGCCAAACAGAGAGAGAGACCTCCACTGGCTGGCTAAAGCAATTCAACATGGAATGGACTTGACAAGCCATCAGAAAAGCAAAGATGAAGGAAGAAGCCAAGGCAATACTCAAGAACTGAGTACACTGCATTAGAACTGAGAAGGTAATCAATGAAATGATTGAAGGAATGAGAAAGGCAGAGAGGTGTTGAGTATTGGAATGGCTTGATGAACTCTGAGGACCAAGGAAGTACATTCAGAGACAGAAGACTGCTGAACAGAATCTGACCACCAAGACCCAAATTGAGACACTCACCATCCAGACCACTTATGCAGTCACTGCCTTAATTGATAGCAGTTGTACTGGAAGCTCAGTCAATTATGCTTTTTGTCACCAAGCACAATCTTCTGATCCAAGCCACTGCAGCTCCCATCCTGATATACAATATGGATGGGACTAAGAACCAAGCTGACTCAATTACTGAATACATTAAACTTCACCTAACTATCAGCAATCATCCAGAATGAATTGATCTAGCAGTTACTGACCTCAGTACTAAAGAGATCTTCCTAAGGCATGACTGGCTCATTTGCCACAATCTTTTAGTCAATTAGAAGACTGGTCAAATTGTTGAGTGTATGAGCCATGACTGCAGGTACAGTCATATGGACTTCAAATTAGTTACCAGTTCTAGAAATTTTCACCATTAGCATAGCCACATATTTTAGTGACTTACTGCCTGCTAAGATGTGAGTACATTACATCTATTTATACTGTACCTTACTGATCCATAGTAGATACATTATTTTCTTGCTTCAGGCTAATCCTTGTTGCTCTTGTGTCACTGCACAGTGTCACTGCCATGTCCTCCAAGGTTCTCAGGTCCACTACTCAACAGGTTATAGGCCCCAATGACATGTCTTCATTGACCTCTACTGTCAAACTCCTCAATCTGCCTCACTTAAAAGATGATAGCACAAACTACATTCTATATAAAGAACAGATCTCAAACATGGCCACCTCAAAAGGGCTTAAATGAGTCCTATATGGAACCACTAAGAAGCCTATAGAGATGACAGAGACAGATGGAGACTATTATCTACCAGAAAACCTTGTACTCTTATCCAAAGATAAAGTTGAAAAGCAACTGACTCTTCAGAATGCATATGACCAGAAGGAGGCACAGGTCTGTGAGATGATATATGAAACAGTCAGCATCTTGACCTTCATGCAGATCAAAAATGAACCCTCCACTGCTGCAATGTAAAAGAAGCTCACTTCTATCTTTGAAGAAAAAGGTGTTTTGACACAGCAGAACCTACTCAACAAGCTTCAAAATCAACACTGTCCTGATGATAGAGACATCCAAATCCATCTTACTAATATGTCCAAGATGAGAGAAAAACTCACCACAATGAGAAAGTCTATAATTGATGACTCCTATACCATCTACATCTGAACATCACTCTTAATAAGCTACAGACCCACACTTGAGATCCTTGACATTGCCTCACAGATAATTGGCAAGCCTGTATCAAGTAGCCCTCTGATTCAGCAGATCTAAGAGACTGCTGATCAAAGATAGGTGGAGAAGAACATTGATGAGTCTGTACAGAAATCAACAATGTTCTCAAGCAATAATAAAGGGAAAGAAAAGAGTAAAGAAAAAGCTACTGGAAAAAGAGAGATGAAAGGGAGCAATAATGGCCTGCATTGTAACAACTGTGGTTGTGACAACCACATCAAGAGGGACTGCTATAGAGAGAGAGGAGGCAAAGCAGGGCAAGCACCATGGGACAAGGCTAAAAAGACAGCCCAAGCCAACATGGCAGAGAATGTTAAGCTCAAGCTGCACATGTTCAATAGCATATGATAAACTAATATGACTTCATGTTTGAGTCTTCTGTTAGAGTTCACTTCTGTGTACTATTATTGACTCTTATGCTTCAAGGCCTTTAGAGATAGCTCAAGAGTAGAATGAGATGGAATAAACTTTAGCTCAAAGCTGGTCTTTATCCAGCAAGAGCAAGCTTTCTTATATACTGTACAGGGTGGATAAATATACTACTACCTATTGTGTTTCTTTGTCTTTCAGACTCTTTGTCCTAGAGCATCATTACTACCTACAAAAGTCTTATTGTGTATTGTCAGAGGGTGTTGTGATCAGTGGTTGGCTTGGCTGTTGTGATGACTAAGCCTGGTCCTATAGTCTTTAAGCACTGATTTAGCTGCCCTGACTAAGCATAAATAGAGATTAGACTAGGAGAATAATAGGAGAAAAAATAGAAAAATCATAACATTACCCCCTCCTTAAGACCATTGTCCTGATGGCTTAATTTAAGGATAATTCATAGTCATGGATGGCAGCATCTGCAGACATGTACTTCTTGTTCACCCACTGATTGGACTCTGGCCTGTAACCCTTCCAGCTGACTAAATAGTTGACTGTTGTTGTCATACTGCCACCTTTTGCTCTCACTTTATAAAGTTTGTGTTAAAGGACTTGGTCAATTTCATAGTGTTTTTTGTCATTGATCAGGTCTGGCAGGGATGGCAGTGGGCTTTGCTGGTTGGAAAAGACAGGAGTAACATAGAGTGTTAAGAGTGCTTCATTGAAGATGTCATAGACCTTTCATAAGGGAGGTAATTGTAATTTGTACACTGAAGCACTGATCTGTGATAGTACCATGAAAGGTTCTATACACTTGTCAGTGCATTTCTTCTTTAGGTATGGCAGGTGAAGGTTGGACATGTCTAGCCATACTTTATCATTTATGGCATATGTATGAGAAGGGTGACATTATTTGTCATAGTGTTTTTTTATTGCAGAGGCCATATGTTCAAGAGTAGTCTTTGCTTCATTATGGATTTTTGTCATGGTAGTAGCAAAATTGATGCTGACAGGTGTGGTTGTATGCATTCATTGTATTTGAGTGACAAAAGGATGTCACCCATAGTTAATGAAGAATGGGGTTTTCTCTATGGATGAGTGGATTCAGTTGTTGTGTTGAAAGGCTGCCAATACTAGCCATTCAACCCAGTTGTCTTGCCAATGGTTAATGAAAAGGCATAAGTATTTTTCAAGTTCTTAGTTAATATGCTATATCTGGCTATCAGTTTGTGGGTGGTATGCTGTTGAGGCATTGCATCAGATATTTAGCAGTTTATAGAGGTCATTGAGGAATTTTGAAACAAATTGTGGTCCTCAGTTGGAAATAATGACTTGCAGCATCTTATGTTTTGTGTATACCTTGTCCTGAAGTATCTTTGCCCATCCTTCAGGTGACAACTCCATTGAGCATGGAATTAGGATGATCTCCTTCAAAAAGTGATCAACTATGACAAGTATAGCATTATAGCCATTGCACTCAGGCAGACCAGTGACCATGTCTACTGAGATGTGAGTCTATGGTATTTGTGGTATTTTATTGGGGTAGAGGAGGCAGCTTTTATTTTAGTGGATGATTTACCATGTTGGCATGTTTTACAACCTTTGATATACTGTTCCATATCTGGACCCATTTTAGGCCACCAATATTCCCATAGTATGAGTTCTTTGGTTTTTGTGATGCCAGAGTGTCTTACCATGGTATGATCATAGCATGTTGCAATGATCTCCCCCTGAAGTGTTTGATCTCATGAGATATAGATCTGTCCATCATATCAGATCATTTCTCCTTCTTTTTTCATTCCACATTCATGGTTCAGGAACAGGGCTATGTGTTGGTCTCATTTGCTTGTGTCCCTGGTCATGCTTTTGATCCATTCATAGATCTCCTCTTCCATTGGTATTATCATTGCCTGAAAGTGTTCAGGTTTTAATAGTACCACTCCTTCATTATCTCCTCCTTCTTGATCATAGTTGGTCTGTTGGGACAAGAGGTCCATCTTTTTGTTTGCCACCTCCACTTTGTGATGCAGGGTATACAAGTATTGGCTTAGTTTGGTGATCCAGTGAGCTTGTTATCGATTGAGTTTTTGTGGTTGTTGAAAGTACTATAGATTTTGATGGTCAGTCTAGATTTCAAAAGTCTGGACTGCTCTGATCAGATAATGCCTCCATTCTTCAAGAGTGAGCATGATGGTGAGTAATTCTTTATCATATATTTTATAGTTGCATTCTGTCACTGTCAAGGCTTTGGACAAAAATGCAACTGGTTGCCATTTTCTGTCTTGTTCTTAGGAGAGTACCACTCTGATCATCCCCTCACTTGAGTCTGCTTCTACTTGGAACTTTCCCTTCTGACTCAGGATAGTGAGGACAATGTCTTCAGACAATTGGCTTTTAAGGTTGTCAAAGACTGACTGTTGTGATGGTCCCCAAGACCACTGGGTGTTCTCTGTGAGTTGGGTCATAGGGCAGATGATCTTGCTATAGTCTCAGATGAACCTTCGGTAGAAGTTGGTAAATCCAAGAAAGGATTGCAGCTCCTTCTTCTTCATGCAGACCAGCCACTCAACAACTCTCATAATCTTGATAGAGTCCATTCTGATGTTTCCCTTGCTGATGATGACTCCTAAGTATTCAGTTTTGAGTACTTCAAACTCACATTTTTCTGCTTTGAGACAGAGCTTGTGCCTCCTCATGAGAGATAGGACCTGTCAGACCAACTGGCAGTGTTTCTTCTTGGTCTTTGACATTATGAGGATGTCATTCAAATATATGGTGACCTTTCCAGTGGCAATGAAGTCTTTAAAGATGTTGTTCATCATCCACTAGAAGATCACTAGTGAGTTGGTGAGTCCAAAGAATATTACTGTGGGTTCAAAGAGCCTTCAGTTTGTCCTGAATGCTGCCTTCCATTCATCTCCCTCTTTAATCCATACATTGTTATATCCCCACTGAACATCAAGTTTGGTGTAATATTTGGCCCCCCTGAGTTTGTCCATTAGTTTGGAGATTAGTGGAAGTAGGTAATGATTCTTGATTGTCATTTCATTAAGCTTCTGGTAATTCTGAACAGGATATAATTTTCCATCCTTTTTCTTGACAAAGAAGAAGAGAGAGGCCATGGGTGATTTGGAGGGTTGAATCCTCCTGCTGGAAAGGTTTTCATCAAGAAACTTATTGAGTTCCTGCTGTTTGTGAATGCCAAGGGGGTATGTTTTGCAATCCAGATTGGTATTGGCATTTGAGATTAGTTCAATTGCATGATCCTATAGTTTCAGTTCAGGTAATTCATCAAAGCTTTCTTTTTCAAATAGATTCTGACAATTCTGTGCCCACTCTGACACTATCTGTTCAAATGTCCTTTCTTCTTTACTAGCATTGGCTTTGGCTGCTAGGTCATTTGCATGATGCATGGCTCTGACATGGAATGCCTGTTGCATGTCGATGGCCAGAATGGTCTCTCCTTTTTCCATTTCTTCATCCCACTGATCCTCTGGGTCTTTATCAGGCAATTCAAAGGGAATTTTCTGACACTTGCACCAGGCAAAAGTAATCCATCCAGTTTTCCAGTTGATCAACAGATTGTGTCAGATCAACCAGTCATGATCCAGAAATACCTCCTTCATCCCTAAGTCTATAATAGCAAGATTGATTCTCTCTGAATGATCTCCAATGGTTAGTCAGAGTTTGATGAACTCAGTGATTGAGCCCACCTGATTCTTGGTTCCATCAGCATTGTAGATGGGGATCAGAGCAGCCATTGCCCAGGTCAGCAGTTGGTGTTTGCTGATGAAATCTCAATTGATCAAGCTCCCAGTGCAGCCGCTGTCAATCAGGATGTTCACTGCATGCAGAGAGCAGTTTGTGAGAGTTTCAATCTGTGCTTTAATGGTGAGGTCTCTCCTCATGATCTTGGTTCTCCAGACATATCTCCAAGGTCTCTGGAGTTCATTGAGCCATTCAAGAGCTCAGCACCATTTGGCCCTTTTTATGCTATTAATCATGTCATCAATAACTTCTTTGACATGTGTTTTGTAGATCCAGTTCTTTAATATAGCTTTGGCAGCTTTCTCAGTTGGTGATTCCTTGATAGCTCACCATGTCCATTCAGTATCAAATGGTTTTAGCTATTGGTTAAGAGTCTCTCCTTTTGTTTGGCCCTCAGGTGGTTGAGTCTTGGTTTTTGGTTCTGTTTCATGTAAGATAGTTAGAGAAGTGAGTATATTTGAATGTGCTTCTGACATGTTTGTACCTACAGAAGTACTATTAGTCCATCCAGTGGCTACCAGTGCACTGTCCTTTCTGGCCAACCTAGTGAAACCATTCACTAGTTGGCCTCATCTTTTACCTCCTTGACCTTGGTTTTCTTTCCAAGGTCTTTGTCTTCCTTCTGAAGTCTGGCTATCTGCACTCTGATCTCTTCCTGGGTCTGCTTCTTCTTTGGACAGTCCTTGGCCATGTGGCCTTTCTGTCCACAATTAAAGCATTTCCCCTTCTTCTTGAGGCAGTCAATGTCCATTGGCTTTCCAGCCTCAGTATATGTAGTCCCAGTTTCTGTTCTCTGGGCACCATAAGATGGTGCAGTGAATGATCCTCTGGTTTTTGCCACATTAGGAGGGTTGGACTTCTGGTTTGATCCCAGACTAGAGCCTGAATTATGCTTCCAGTAATCTTATGGCATGCTCAACTCAGCCTTCTGTCACTGCTGTTCTTTGTATATTTCTGTAATCTGCTCCTTCCACTCATCATACCCAACTGGGATAAACTTCTCAATTGCTGAAATGGTGGTGAGATAGTTAGCAGAGACTCTCTGCTTCAGAGCTTCCACCATTCGTCTGTCATTTGCTAGATCCTCCCATATTCCAGCAAGTTTGACAAGACACTCTAGCTTGTTGAAATAGTCTATTGCTGCTTTATCTCCCATCTTATATTCCTTGATCTTTTGCTTGTGTACTTCTTGTACTGCCAGATCAATAAACTTGTCATAGAGTATTTGTTTAAATACCAGCCATAAGGGGTATCAGTAGTGCTGTCCTGTGGTGGACCAGAAGTTTGGGCTGATCAGAGTCCACCAGACTTTGGCCTTATCTTCCAGGTAGGATGAGGTGAATGTGATCTTATTCATGTTGGTTCCTAGATAGAAGATATAGATGTCAAAGTACTAGTTGCAATCAATGAGGAACCTGTCTATGTTGTCTAAAGCCCCCTTGAAGGGTTGAGGCTTTTGGAGGAGGTCTGGCCAACAGTTTAGTACCACAGCATTCTCAGGAAGAGCACCCATTAGGTTGGGCCATTAGTCAAAGGGAGGGTGTCACCATTTGGTTGGTGGCCTCAGGAATGAATGAAGCAAATTGTCATCTGCCACAGGACTCCCTCATGATGGGGCTTCCTTTCATATGATTACTCCATCTCATATGGTGAATCCCAGTCTAACTGCTTCTGGGTCATCAGTGACAGGGTTCTTTCCTGTCCCACTTTCTTTGGCCTCATCCAGTGGGGGTTGTCCCCCTAATAACTTACTTCTCTTGCTGGTCCAAGGGTTTTGGAATCCTTCAAGCTGTTGTTTCAGTGGACTCAGCTGTTGTTGGGTTCTAGTGAGCCAAGTTGCCATGCTTTGGATTGATGGGTCTGAGTATCTGGCTCTGCTTCAGATGGATGGTGCTATATAGATAGCTCATTTTGGGGTGATGGGTGGTGATCATGGTAGTGGCTGTACCTCATACTTGGACTGATAAGGAGGTATCAGGCTGAGAGGATCTTCCAGGTGCCTTCAGGCATACTCCTTCCAGGCATACTCTGTCATGGCATACTGTAAAATATCTTTTTGTTCAGTTTGGTCCATATATTTATACTTAAGTCCTAGAGGCATCGCAAGCCAGTGCACATCCCTCCATAGAAAGAGCATCTCTTGCTCATACAGCTTCTGATATTCTCCCTTCCTTGTTACTTCTATCTCCTCCCTCAATGTTTCTTCATCTGTTTCTTCTGTAGCATATTCCATGAACTGTTTAGGCATATAGGGCCCTTCACTGCTCTCTCCATCATTCTCATCCTTGACCTCCTCATTCTCACTATTCCCTTCCTCAAGAAGGAAACTGACAGGCTGGCCATAAATGGATGGTTCAGTTGGCTTGAGCATTGCTGGAGAGCTCATAGTTGACTCTGGTGCTGGGCCTGGCAGTATTAGGGTCAGGTCCAGGGGCAGTGTGCTCAATGGTAGAGTACTGAGTAAGAGAAGGAGACCTAAGTCAGTAGTATCAGGTTCCTCCATGCACTCTTTCCTCCTCCAGTTCTCAGCTATAGAGGCCAAAGTTTCAGTAAAAGTGGAGATCAAGGAACTGCTGAGCGACTTGACTCCCCATGAATCAGTAGAGCACTCAGTCAGAGGTATGAGCATTGATGAGTACTTGGAGTCTGTAGGCTCTGAGTACTGAGTTGGCATCTGAGGAAATGGTATTGGTTCAGGTGGGATATTCAAGGGAAGGGAGATGATTGTCTCTTCTGATGGCTTCTTCTCTATCAATGATGCTCCCAGCTGATTCTGCCCAGAGATTGGTTTCTGAGTCAGACTCTCTAAAAGGAGACTCTGAAGTCTCAGTTTGTAGTCTGTACTAGCTGGAGGAGGCTGACCTCAGTCTGGTAGCTTCAGACTCTTGCTCTCATCATTGAGTCTGGCAGTCATACTCAGCTTCCTCATACTCTCACTGGGCCTCAGCCTGGATGTGGTCTGCAAGCTCTTCTCAGGCTTGCTCTTCTTCCACATGCTGTGCTTGGATCTGCTGCTGCTGTCATAATGTGTCATTGTAATTAAATGGGACTTGAAGGTCTCAGTCTGGAAAGACTCATTGTATGATTCTGTCCTGAGCAGCCCTTCCTCATGCACTGGCAGTTTCCCTCTCTTGGTCACTGCTGACATATATGTGGTTATGAGGATCCCCTGTGGAGGTGATGGCAAGCTTCACATTGGTGGTGTCTAGGTGAAAGCTCCTTCTATAGAGGTCATTAAGCCTCAGCCTGCTGATGGTTGGACTTGACTCAGAGGTTGCATAGAGGGAATTGTGAGAGGAGTTGGGGGTTGCTGGTGGGGATCTTGAAACCATCCAAGTGGCATTAAGGGAGTCCCTAGTGTGGTCTCCAATCCCTGATACTTGAGAGACAGTGGCAGTGTCAGAGAGAGAGTCTTCAAATAAGTCTAAGGAGAGACTCTCATCCTCATGGTTCAGGATAGGAGGTGATACCCAGGGGTTCCAGAATCCTGTGAGGCTAGGATTTCAGTTTCTGCTGTCAGGTCATTGAGGAGGGTACCAGTGTCCTTCTTCTTGAGGGCTCCCCATATGCAGGCTGCTATGCCCAGCTTCAGATATAGGTCACTCTTGCAGCTGGAAGGACATTCTGACAGAGGCAGAAATGTCATAAAAAGGTAAGTCAGAGGTTACATTGTGTAGGATGGTGTAGATCTGCTGGAATGCTTGGTAGTGCCTGACTATCTAAGCTGTTACTGATTGTCATTCATGACAAAGGGTTATAATAGCAAGAAGACCTAGTAGTGTTCTGATAATGAAAGCTATCAGTTCAAAGAAGTTGTGATTGAGATCAGTGGTTGTTGCTAGTGGCATTTGGTTTTCTTCATGCTTTTTGTGCATAAGGAAAGAGAAGCAAAAGCTTTGAGCTAATTGTTAAGCTCAAACTGAATGTGTTCAATAGCAGGTGATAAACTAACATGACTTCACATTTGAGTCTTCTATTAGAGTTCACTTCTGTGTACTATTATTGACTCTTGTGCTTCAAGGCCTTTAAAGGTAGCTCAAGAGCAGAATGAGATGGAATAAACTTTAGCTTGAAGCTGGTCTTTATCCAGCAAGAGCAAGCTTTCTTATATACTGTACAGGGCAGATAAATATAATACTATCTATTGTGTGTTTCTTTGTCTTTCAGACTCTTTATCCCAGAGCATCATTACTATCTACAAAAGTCTTATTGTGCATCATCAGGGGATGTCATGATCAGTGGTTGGCTTGGCTATTGTGATGACTAAGCCTGGTCCCATGGTCTTTAAGTGCTGATTTAGCCATCCTGACTAAGCATAAATAAGGGTTAGGCTAGGAGAATAATAGGAGAAAAGATAGAAAAATTATAACAGAGAAGGCAGATGATGAAACACCCATAAACCATGGATTTGCAGCCATTATAGATGCCAAAGCACCAGTCCTCAAGTGCACATCTGATTATCAAGCAGATGCACAAGCTCTTGCAGCTCTGGGCAATAACACAGTATCTGAGATCATTGATACTGGTGCAAGCAACCACTTTATTGGCCATCATGAATGATTTAGCAACTTTACAGCTATCAAGCCTATCTCTATCAAAGCAGCAGATGGCTGAACATTCAGTGCAACAGGTAAAGGAGATTATCCTATCCAGTTACCAATAGGACCAGACCAAAAGCTGATGCCCATCACTCTCTATAACATCTACTACTTATCTAGCATGGCATTCACACTCATATCAGTCAGCTGTCTAGATTGTAGTGGATACTTGCTCACTATTAAGGATGGCCATTGCATGATACAAAGCCTACAGCCCAAACATAAAACAATTAGCATAATATCAGTGACTAGAGGTCTATATCATATAACTGCCTCTATAGCACTCAAATCCATACTCAACACCTCTATCACCACATCCTCTGAATGTCTTATAACCATGAAAGAGTTTCACAACCTCATGGGCCATCCAAGTGAAGCTGTTCTCATTGCAATAGTAAAATCTGAGTCAGTATATAGTATCCAAGTCAATATAGAAACCAAGGTTGAATTCTGCCAAGCATGCATCTAAGCCAAAGCCACCCAAAAGCCATTCCCAAAGATCAGTCTGGGAAACAAGACAGCAAAAGCATACAGCAATAAAGTCATGATAGACATCTGGAGACCTGTTGACACTGAGTCAATCAGCAGTCACAAGTACAGTAATACTTATCAGGATATCTCATCACAAGAAAAAAAGGTCTACTTTATGAAGAAGAAGTCTGAATTGTACTTATGCTATCAGAAGTATGAGCCTTGGATAAAAGTGCAACATAATGTAAAGAACATATGGATACTTGGCTTGAACCAAGAGGGAGAATTTGTTAAGCCCAAGCGACACATGATCCCTGACACATGATAGACAGATGTCTCTTCACACTTCGAGAGATCACCTGAATCCACTTATGTGATGTCGTGGTTTGATGTATCACAAGGCCACGTAGTGGCTCGAGGGTAGAATGGTATAGATATAAACTTTAGCTCGAAGCTGGGGGTTACCAGTGAGAGCTGTCATCCTTAAATACTTGTGTGTGTGCTCCTAATAATGTAACTACTAATTATGTCTGTCTGTGTCCATGGTGCTCGTTGTCTTAGAGCACCTTTGTCATACATAAAAGGGATGCTTGTGCATTGTTGGGCTCGATTGTTGAGGCGAATGATGAAGACTTTAGTTGTGCTGACTAAGCCTTTCCATGGTCTTGTGCCTTCTGACTAAGCATAATAGAGGTAAAAGGCGAAAGAAAAGGAAAAAATCATAATATTATCCCCTTCTTAAGACCATTGTCCTGATGGCTTAATTTAGGGATAGTTCGTATTCGTGTATGGCATCGTCTGCCACCATTTGCCGTTCGTTGACCCACTGATTGGATTCAGGCCCATATCCCTTCCAACTGACTAGATAATCTACCGTTGTTGTCATTCTGCCTCTGCATGCTTTTATTTTTCAGAGTTTGTGGTTTAGGACTTGGTCGATTTCATAATGTTCTTCGTTGAAGACATTGTGGATTTTCCATCCTGTCGGCAGTCATAGTTTATAGGCACTTAAGCCAATCTTCGCAATTATTGGGAACAGGCCAGTTTGTTTGTCAGTGAGCTTTCGCTTGGGACATGGCAGGTGGAGGTTGGTCATGTCCAGCCAAACCTTGTCATTTAGTTGGTACATGTGGGCAGCTCGTTGGTGTTTATCATATTGGTTTTTCATGGAGGCGGCAGCTTTTTCAAGAGCTTGTTTGGTTTCAGTGTGAATTTTTGTCATAACAGAGATGAAGTCGTGGGAGGCAGGCATTGTTGGTTTGTGGTGCATGGTCTGGGAGACATAAGGGTGGTGGCCGTGATTGACAAAGAACAGGGTTTGCCCTGTCATGGAGTGTACCCGGTTATTGTGTTGGAAGGCTGCTAAGGCCAGCCATTCAACCCAGTCATCTTGTCGATAGTTGATAAATAGTCATAGGTATTTTTCAACCTCTTGGTTGACACGCTCTGTTTGCCCATCAGTTTGTGGGTGGTAAGCTGTTGATGCATTTCGCTTAATATTGAGCAGTCTGTACAAGTCGTCAAGGAACTTGGAGATGAATTGGGGTCTCCGGTGAGAGATGACTACCTGGAGCATTCCATGTTTGGCATATACTTCATCGCGTAAGATTTTGACCCAGCCTTCCAAGGTCAGTTCTGTGGAGCATGCGATGGGGATAATGGTTTTTGAAAATCGATCGATGATGATGAGGATCATGTCGAAACCATTGCAATTGAGTAACCCGGTGATCATATCAACCAAGATGTGGGTCTATGGAACTGATGGTACCTCGTTCGGGTGCAGAGAGGCCACGCGTGCTTTGGTGGAACTTTTGCCTCATTGACATGTTTCACAGGCTTTGATGTATGTCGTGATGTCATTCCCCAACTTGGGCCACCAATAGTTCCTGAGGACGAGTTCTTTGGTTTTGGCGATGCCTGAGTGTCCTGCGGTAGCGTGGTCATGACACGTGATGATGATTTCTTCATGTAGGGAATGGTCCCGTGGGATGTAAATCCGTCTGTCATAGCGAATTAGTCTATCCTCCTTTATCATTCCTCGTTCATAGTTGAGGGATGGGGCGACCCTTTGGTCCCATTTGTGGGTGTCCCGAGTCATGCTCTTGATTCGTTCATGGATCTCCTCCTCTGTGGACATAATCATTGCCCGAAAGTGCTCGGATCGTAGCATAGTAACCCCTTCATTATCTCCTCCCCCTTGGTTGTGGTTAGCTCGCCAGGACAGAAGGTCAGCTTTTTTGTTTGCTACCCCGGCCTTATGATGGAGGGTATATTGGTACTGGGTTAATTCAGTGACCCATCGTGCTTGCCGCCGATTTAATTTTTGAGGTTGACGAAAGTATCTGAGATTCTGGTGGTCTGTCCAGATCTCAAAAACCTTGGGGGCACCAACTAGGTAATGCTGCCATTCTTCTAATGTGAGCATTATTGCTAGTAACTCCTTATCATAGATCTCGTAGTTTCTTTCCATCGTTGTTAATGCTTTGGAAAGGAATGCAACTGGACGCCATTTCCCATCCTGTTCTTGCGATAGTACAGCGCCTATGGCTCCATCACTCAAGTTGGCCTCTATGCGGAATTTCCCGTCTTGGGATGGTATGGCGAGAACCACATCCTCGGCTAGCTGTTTCTTTAGATCTTCAAAGGCTAGTTGTTGTGGGGTTCCCCATCCCCAGGGGGTATTGCCAGTGAGTTGGGTCATTGGGCGGACGATCCTGCTATAGTCTTGGATGAATCGCCAGTAGAAATTTGTAAACCCGAGGAAGGACTGTAATTCCTTCTTCTTGGTCAGTGTCGGCCATTCCACCACCCCTGCTACTTTGACCGGGTCCATCCTGATATTTCCCTTGCTAATGATTACCCCAAGGTACTCCGTTTCCAATACTTCAAACTCGCATTTTTCCGCTTTGAGGAATAGCTTGTGTTTCCTCATGAGGGCGAGTACCTGTCAGACTAGACTGCGGTGTTCCTCCTTTGTTTTGGACATAATGAGGATGTCGTCAAGATAAATGGTAATTTTTCCAGTGGAGATGAGGTTCTTGAATATGTCGTTCATCATCCATTGAAAGATAGCGGGGGAGTTTGTTAGTCCGAAGAACATGACAGTCGGCTCGAATAGCCCTCGGTTGGTTCTGAAGGCTGCCTTCCATTCATCCCCTTTCTTGATTCGGACGTTATTATATCCCCAGCGGACGTCGAGTTTGGTGTAATACTTTGCTCCTTGGAGTTTGTCCATGAGCTCTGAAATTAAGGGCAGGGGGTACTGGTTCTTGATCATCATTTCATTTAGTTTGCAGTAATCTTGGACTGGTCGGAGTTTACCGTCCTTCTTTTTTATGAAGAAGAATGGTGACGCCATTGGAGATTTTGATGGTCGGATGTGCCCACTGGACAGGTTTTCTTCAAGGAATTTGTCGAGTTCTTGTTGTTCTGTAATGCTGAGGGGGTATGTTTTACAGTCGAGATTGGCATTAGAATTTGGAACCAGCTCTATAGCATGATCCCAGGGTTTCGGAGGAGGGAGTTCATCGAAGCTCTCCTTTTCGAAGAGATCCTTGTAGTCCCGAACCCACTCTGGTACCATCTCCTCGAACATCCTCTCCTGCTTTCCTTCATTGGCTCTTGCCGCTAGATTGTTGGCATGATGCACGGCATGGATGTGAATTTCTTTTTGTAGATCAATGGCCAAGATGGTTTCTTCGTCCTCCATCTCTTTGTCCCACCTGTCCTCCAGGTCTTCGTCAGGTAACTCAAATGGGATTTTTTGGCACCGACATCATGCGAAGGTGAGTCAACCGGTTTTCCAGTTGATGAGCGGGTTGTGGCGGATAAGCCAATCATGTCCCAGGAACAGTTCCTTGGTCCCAAGTTCCATGATGGCCAGGTTGATCTGCTCGGAGTGATCTCCGATAGTCAAGTGGAGTTCAACAAACTCCATGATGGAACCTGCCTGGTTCTTGGTTCTGTCGGCATTGTATACGGGTATTGGGGCGGCAGTGGATCAAGTAGGGAGTTTGTTTTTAAGGACGAAAGCTCGATTAATCGAGCTCCCGGTACATCCACTGTCGATTAAGGCAGTCACCGAATACAGGGATCGATTGGTTAAGGTTTTGATCTGGGCCTTTGTTGTCAGGTCCCTTCCAGGCATTTTAGTGTGCCAGATGAATTTGCAGGGTCCCCTTAGCTCATCGAGCCATTCGAGGGCCTTGCTTCGATCGACATCCTTTAGTTTGATTATAGTTTTGGTCATGACCTCCAATCCCCTTGTTCGATGTACCCATCCATCTAGTGCGGCTTTCACCGCATGGTTGTCTTTTGCTTCCTTGATGGCCCTCCAAGTCCATTCTGTCTCAAAGGGTTTAAGCCATTTTGGGGGGCCCACTGCCCCTGTTCGGCCCATAGGCGATTGAGTTTTTTCTTGTGACTCTTTTGGGTGTGTGTCAACTTTGGGTATATTCAAATGCGTGCATACAGGCATAACTACAGAAGTATTGTAAGTCTGCTCAGCGGTTGGAACAGGCACACTGTTAAGTCCTTTGGCCAATGCAGTGGAGTCGTTCACTGATTGGCCTCTTCTTTTACCTCCTCAATCTTCATCTCCTTCCTGAGCTCTTTGTCCTCCTTCTGTAGCTCGGCAATCTGGGCTCGTATGTCTTCTCAGGTTCTCTTCTTCTTTAGGCAGTCCTTCGACATGTGTCCTTTCTGTCCACAATTGAAGCATTTGCCTTCCTTCTTCAGGTGATCTATGTCCATGGGCTTCCCTGCTCTGGTATAAGTCGTTCCGGTCCCTGTTTTTTGACTTCCATAGGTGGGCATTTGAGAGGGTCCCGATGATTTCCTGGCAGTTTACCCCGGCTTGCTTGGGGTTGGTGGGGCTGGCTTTTTGGAGTAATCCTGTAGCATTGACACCTCCGCTTTCTGCCTTTGTCGCTCCTTGTACATCTCAACAATCCTTTCTTTCCATTTGTCGTATCCCACAGGCATCAACATTTTGACTCCTGTGGCTGAGATCATCATGAGGTATGAGGAGGAGACCCCTCGTTTGAGCACTTCTACCATCCTTCCATCGTTGGCAGTGTCTTCCCTGATCTCTGCGAGTTTGGCGAGCTGTTCTAGCTCATCAAAGTAATCTGTCACCACCTTATCCCCCATCTTATACTCCTTGATCTTCTGCTTATGTACCTCTTGAATCACGGGATCGATAAATTTGTTGTTCAACATGCATTTGAATACCGGCCACAAGGGGTATCGGTAATGCTCCCTAGTGGTGGATCGAAAGTTCAGGGAGATCAAGATCCACCACATCTTGGCTTTGTCCTCCAGATAGGAGGTGGCGAATGCGACCTTATTCATGTTGGTCCTGATGTACCCAACATAGACTTCGAAATACTGCTTGCAGTCTACTAAGAATCAGTCAATGTCATCGGAGGCCTCCTTGAAGGGGTGAGGTTTGTGAAGAAGGTCGGAGTGACATTGTAGAACATTAGCATTATGTGGTAATGCACCCATTGGATTGAGCCACCCATCGAATGGTGGTTGGTTCCATTCTGCTGGTGGTCCTGGGAATGAGTGTAATGAATGATCGTCAGCGACAGGGCTGTCTTTTGGATTCTCTGTGCAGACGATGACTCCATCTCGTACCGTAAATCCGAGGTGGATGGCCTCAGGATCATCCCGAATGAGCTCCTTTCCGCTTGATTCTGCCTGGTCCAGGGGTGGTTGCCCCCCAAGAAGTCGGCTTCCCCTGCTGGTCCAGGGGTTTTGGATTTCGGTGGGTTGCCATTTCGGCCGGTTCCTGGTTCGACTAAGCTGTGAAGCCATACTTCGGACTGAGAGGTTCGTGTCAGCCTGACTTCGAATTGAGGGGGCGATATAAATGGCTTGTTTCGGTGGTACAGGTGGGGTGCGTGGCATTGGTGCCGGTGACCTTGGCTTGTTGTGGGATTGGTATGGGGGTATCGGCATGAGCGGGTCTTCTGGGTGCCGTTGGCCATATTCCTTCCATGCATGTTCCATCGCAGCATACTGCAAAATTCTTTTTCTTTCAGTGTCCTCTGCATACCAGTACTCCAGTCCTAGTGACGTCGCTTGCCAGCGTGCGTCTTGCCATAAAAAGTTCCTTCCCTGCTCGTACAACTCCTGATACTCTCTGTTCCTTGCTCTTTCCACCTTGTTCCTCAAAGCTTCTTCATCAGTATCCTTCCCTGCTTGTTCGAATCATCGCCTGCCTGAATACGGATCATCACTGTCCTTGTCGCTCTCCTCATTGCCCTCGTCCCCACTGTCCTCTTTCTCGAGGAGGGAATGGATGGGCTGGCCATAGATGAATGGTACGGCTGGATGAAGGGTCGCTGGAGACCCATGTATCATTCTGGGTGCTGGGCCTGGCGATCCCATGGTCTCCTGGTGGACTGGTTCAGTGGATGGGAGGATTTCTGAGCCGACTGTAGCACGTTCCTCCTTGTGTTCTCGTCTCCTCCAGTTCTTGGCTATAGAGGCTGAAGTGTCATTGGAACTCAGGATTAAGGAACTGTCAAGCGACCCTGCTGCCCAGGAATCGCTGGAGAGCCCTGTCGGAGACGTGGGTATTGTTGGGTACTCAGAGCCCATAGGCTCCAAGAACGGAGTCAGCATCCAAGGAGATGGTGTCAGTTCGGGCAAGATACTCGGGGGTGGGAGGTCGAGGTTCTCCTGCCTGCTCTCGTCTAATGGCCTCGTTTCAGCTGACGATGCTGGCGGGTTCTGTCCAGGGGTCTTCTTCTGAGTCGGATTCTCTGAAAGGGGATCCTGAGTCGGTACGGAATCCGTACCAGCCGGGGGAGGCTGACCCCATCTGCTCGGCTTCTTCTCTTCTCCTCTGTGCCCTTCCTTGTCGGTCGTACTGTGCAGCTTCGTACTGCTCTCGGGCTTCTTCTCATACATAATCGGCAAGCTCTTCTTGGGTTCACCTAATCTCTTCCTGTCAGGCTTGGTTCTGCTGCTGCTGCTATACTGCCTCATCGTAGTTGAAGAGAACGGTAAGGTCCCAGTCCAGGAATACTCGGTGAATAATTCTGTCTCACGCAGCTCTTCCCCTTTCACTGGCTGTTCCGACCTCGGGTTCACTGCCCATGTGGAGATGTCGATAGGGATCCCCCGCTGCGGAGATGGCAATCTCGATATTCGCATAGTCGGGGTGAATGGTCCTTCCGTGTGGGTCGTTGACCCCCAGCCTACTGACGGACTGGCTGGAGCCGGAGTTGGGCTCAGTGGGGGTCTCAGGGGGGTTCTGGGGGGAGTTGGAGCTTTGGTGGGATCTTGCAGCCATCCAAGTGGCATCAAGGGAGTCCTGAGCATGGTTTCCAATCCCTGAGGGAATTGGAGAGGGGGAATGCTCGGAGGGGGCTGCCGGAGTGATGTGGTTGGGGACCTCCATGGGCTCCTGAGCGACACTCATTGTCCACGGGTTTCAGAACCCTGTGAGAGCAGAGTGGTGGTTTCTGCTGTCTCGTCGAGAGGGGTACTGGGGTCCTTCTTCCTCGTGAAGGCTCCCCAGATGCAAGTCATTATTCCCGGCTTCTGATAGGGGTCACTCTTGTGGGAAGAAGGACATTCTGACGGAGGGGGGGATGTCATGGAAAGGGAGGTCGGAGGTTACGTTGCATAGTATTCGTTGAATCTGCTGGAATGCTTGATAGTGCCTGACTATCCAAGCTGCTACTGATTGTCGTTCATGGCAGAGGGTGATGATAGTGAGAAGTCCGAGCAAGGTTCTGATGATGGAAGCAATGAGCTCAAAGAAGTCGTGATTTAGGTCAGCAGTTGTTGCTGGAGGCATTCGGTTTCTCAGCACAATTGGGCTTGAGAAAGGGAAGGTGAAAGCTTCGAGCTAATTGTTAAGCCCAAGCGACATGTGATCCCCGACATGTGATAGACAGGTGTCTCTTCGCACTTCGAGAGATCACCTGAATCCACTTATATGATGTCATGGTTCGATGTATCACAAGGTCACGTAGTGGCTCGAGGGTAGAATGGTATAGATATAAACTTTAGCTCGAAGCTGGGGGTTACCAGCGAGAGCTGTCATCCTTAAATACTTGTGTGTGTGCTCCTAATAATGTAACTACTAATTATGTCTGTCTGTGTCCATGGTGCTTATTGTCCTAGAGCACCTTTGTCATACATAAAAGGGATGCTTGTGCGTTGTTGGGCTCGATTGTCGAGGTGAATGATGAAGACTTTAGTTATGCTGACTAAGCCTTCCCATAGTCTTGTGCCTTCTGACTAAGCATAATAGGGGTAAAAGGTGAAAGAAAAGGAAAAAATCATAACAGAATTTATGAGCAAGAAATTCAAGCATCATCTTAACTTTGCTGAAACAGCTCATCATCTGATAGTCTATGACTTGCCTCAATCCAATGGAATGGCAGAGCATAGCAACCACTTGCATCTTGAAGGTGCTTGAGCAATATTGATTCAAGCAGAGCTGCCACCATATCTATAGGCAGAGGCCATCTCACATAAAGTATAGCTAAAGAACAGAATAGCCCACAGGGCATTAGAGGGAAATATCATCCCATATGAGAAGGCAACTCACCAGAAGCCTGACCTCTCCCAGCTACATGAATTTGGATGCACCATATGGGTTGAAAAGTTCAGGCAAGGCAAGCTCCAACCTCAGGCAGATGCTGGACATTTTGTTGGATTTGATGAAGAATCCAAGGGTATTCAAGTATACTGGTCTGGACAGAGAAGAGTTAGCATTGAAAGGGATGTCTACTTTGACAATAATGATGAGCCTGAAGACATCAAGATTGAGAGGGAGACAGTAACCAATCTCAATCCAAATGCTCCTGACTCAAGCCCCAAGCCCCACAACCAAGCAATCAAACTCACAAAACCCAAAACCCCACCAGCTACACCTCATGAACACTCACCATCACCATTTATATCACTTCCAGACACTCTCAGCCCCACTCCATATGAATGACACATCCAAACCACAGATAATATCAAAAATTAAAAGGATTCTGAACCTCTTAGAAGAGATCATTATGCTGGAAGAAAGCCAGAAGGCTTCTATAATGATAACAGGCTATCAAAGCAATCTGCAACCAAGCACACCCTTATTATTGAAGATAAAAGAAGCACTGAGTCTGAGGCAGAGCTTGAAGCCAAGGAGAAAGAGTGATTTGCTGGCCTATAAATGTTTGCACTTGTGACAAGCCATGGAGAGCCTGAAAGCCTACAGGAAGTACTGAAAGAAGACAAGGCAAAGGAATGGAAGCAAGCCAGTGTTATAATTTTCTTTTATTTAATATTTATTTTGCTTCAATTGACCCTTATTTATGCTTAGTCAGGACACTTAACCAGGCACTTAGGATTGTGGGACCTTAGCACACTGGGTTCCAGAATCTGTAGACATGATCAGCACAGCTCCTGCCAGTCTCAAACTATGAGGGCAAGGACCTCTCCAATGACTTCTTTGACACTAAGCCATCCCCCAATCCTTCCACTGCTCCTCTGAGTACAGAATTGGAGACCATGCCAGGGACTCTCTTGATGCCCCTCAGGTGGCTCCAGGCTCTGGACATGACTCTCTCTATGTGACCCCAGACATCACCTCTGCCTTTTTAGTCTACACTGACTATGATAGTCATGAGGCCTCTAATCTCTAGGTCAATGATGAAGAAGCCCCACTAGAGAGAGCATGAGAGAACATTATCTGGCAGTTTCTTTCTGAAAGAGACCCACAGGATCCTTGCCCCATTGACTATAATGAAGAAATTGTCTGATGACAGAAGCAGTACTTCACTGAAGTACATAATGCTGAGTATAGAAGATATGAGTATGAGCTCCAGGCTGCTGAGTGGAGATCTACATTCTCCAGGTAGTAGGGGCTCAGAACAGACACTAGCAGCTCCCTCTTCAGAGAGTCCAACAATGAGGACAATCCCTAGACTGGACCAGCCAAGATTCTCACTGCTGAAGAGACAGCCCAGCAAGATCTAGAGCCTCCCCCTCTCTGAAACAACTCTGAGAATTCCATTCTCTCTAATGCTAGCTTGATCCTTGAAGCCTATGAGCTCTGAGTTCCTCCTCCAGCCTGAGTCAGTGACAGAGCCCTCCAACAATTCTTATGAGAACATATTGTTGCCCTCTTTCTCAATGACTACTTCTATAAAAACTTCCACTAATATTGTCAGGAATTGAAGGGAGGCAGAGAGCACTAAGACAGCAAAAGAGATGCTGCAGCCTGGGGCCTCTGATCTCAGCCAGAATCTCCTCCTAGAGCCAGGCCCAGCATCTACCTGTTATAATTTTTCCTTTATTTTACTTTATTAACCCCTATTCTTGCTTAGTCAGAGCATCTAGCCAAGTGCTTAGAGCCATGAGACTTGCTTAGTCACTATAATAGGCTGAGTTCATCATTGTCCTGCCATGACAATAATGCCCTTAATGATGGACATAACTCTTTTGTAGATAGTAGTGACACTCCAAGGCAACAAGCACAATGACCTGGAGATGTACAATTAGTAGGTGTATTTTTATCAAGCTCCAGAGCAGTATATAAGTAGGATAGCTCTTGCTGTATATCTTCAGCTTTGAGCTAAAGTTTATACTTCACTATTCTACCTTGAGCCAACTCACTTTAGCTTTGAGATATAAAACTACACAGACACATATAGTGGACTTAGGTATGACTGTATGAATACAATACAGTGTCTGTTTACCATGTGTTTAGATCACATGTCACTTGAGCTTAACAATTAGCTCAAAGCTTATGCTTCTCTTTTCTTATGCACAATAGTGTGAAGGAAACTGAATAACACCATCATCTGCACCAACTTCTAACATCACTAATGACTACTTTAAGCTATTAGCCTCCATCATTAGAATGCTTCTAGACTTACTTGCAATTATGACACTTTGCTGAGAACAACAGTCAATCACTGCTTGGATAGTCAGGCACTACCAAGCCTTCCAGCAGATACAGTAAATTTTATGAAATGTTACATCTGACCTCCCCTTCCATGATATTCCTGCCTCTATCTGAGTCTCCTTCTAGCCTCTGATCAGACCCATACCCAAAGTCAGACCTAGTGGCTTGAGTTTATAGGATGTTGAAGAAGAAGAAAGACACTAATATTCCCCTTAACCTCAACAAACAGCTAGCCAAAACAGCAACCCTCAACTCACTGGATTCAGGAACCCATAGGTCCTGCTGCACCTCTCTCCAGTCTCAAACCACAAGGATGAAGACCTCTCTAATGACTTTCTTTGATGACAAGCCATCCTCTGATCCTTTCACTGCTCTGCCAGAGCATGAGATTGGAGACCATACTCAGGACTCCCTTGATACCACTCAGATGGCTTCAGGCCCTGAAGCACATCCTCAAACTCTAGACATGACTTATTATATGCAACACCAGCAGGAAGTCCAGCTCTCTCAGTCTATACTGATAATAGTAGTCATAGGGCCACTGACCTCTAGTCAAATGATGAGGAGCCACCAGAATGATGGGGGGAGAGAATCCATGCTCAAGCTGACTCAAGTGGAAGGCTTTGAGTGTGGTACAGCCCTGACAGAAACACTGACATCAATGCCTGAGAGGGTGTCAAGCACAAACCAGATGAATATTATTTAGCTGCCATTCACACAGAGTGGGCCAGGCAGAAAGCAGAAGAACAAGCCCAAGACATTGCTGAGTATGCAGCAGCTCAGGCCCAGAATGAGTATGAGGAGGCCTAGTATGACAGACAGTGGCACCAATGACAACAGAAACTCAAGACCACTATATAGGAATTGACATTCCCAACTTGATACAGCCTTCAAACTGATACTACAGGTTCTCTCTTCCAAGAACCCAGCACTCCAACAGAAACAGATCCATGGGCCAGACCCACAGAGGCCATCACTCTCAGCAAAGCTGCTCAAAAGAGTCTCTATCCTCTATCCTCTGAAACCAGAAACATTGCAGGAACTGACAGTATCACAGATACAGATACCATTCCCTCCCACTCTGAGTCTGTACTCGATGCCTATAGGCTTTGAGTCCCTCTCAACATCCATATCTCTAACCACAGGCTCTGATGATTCTTTGGAGAAAGGGTTGCAGCATTATTCCTCAATCTCCAGTTCTATCAAAACTTCTGCCAGTATCATCAAGAGTTTGAGGAGCAAAGAGCATGCAGTGGCCATTGAAGAGATCCTGAAATTGGCACAGCCAACCCATTGAGTGGTCTTCTTCTAGCTCCAGTATCAATGCCAATATCATTGGATCTAGCAATAGATATGACAACCAGCTCCTCAGTGACAGTCAAGCCTCTCACCCCATCCATCTACAACCAACCAGACAGCTCCCTCATCAAGAATAGTGAGGAAGAGACAGACAACAAGGGCAAGGAGGGGGAAGAGAACATCCCTGTTAGGTGGAGATGATTTGTAGAATATATGGCAGAAGATACCAATGAAGAAGTGTACACAGAAAGACATATGGGTGCAGATTGCAGAGTTACAAAGAGAAGCAGATGGGCTTGAGGACTTAGAAAAGGAAACCAAGGTTGAAGAAGTAAAAGATGGAGCCAATGAGTGAACAATCCCACTTGGTTGGCCAAAGGACTTAGCAGTGTGTCTCACATAACTGCTGGACAGAATTATGTATCATCTTTAGTTACTGATAAATGTATGCATTTGAATATACCCCTGTCTGTCACTACTACAAGTGCACTGCAAGAATCAACAAAAACAGAAACTCAACTGCCTTTAGGCTGAACAGAGAGAGGCCCCTATTAACTGGCTCAAGCTGTTCAATACCAAATGGACTTGGCAGGCAATCAAGGATGCCACCAGCAGAGAAGTAGCAAAGACTGCTCTCAAGAACTGAGTGCATTGAATCAGAACCAAGGAGGTCATAGATGAGATGGTTGAAGGCATGAGGAAGACCAAGCACTGGAGAGCACTGGAGTGGTTGGACAAACTCCAGGGACCCAAACACTATATACAACAGCAAAAGACAACTGGATGAGACTTGATGGTCAAAGCCCAAATCAAAACTCTCACCACATACACTCTACATGCAGTCACTATCTTGATTGATAGTGGCTGTACTGGAAGCTCTATTAATCATACTTTCATCATCAAGCACAGGTTGCCAACCAGAGCAACAGCAGCCTCCATTCCTGTTTACAATGCAGATAGAACCAAGAACTAGGCCAGTTCAATCATGGAGTACATCAAATTACAACTAACCATAGGGGATCATTCAGAACAGATCAACTTAGCCATCACAGAGCTTGACACTAACAAAGTCTTCCTTGGCTATGACTGGCTAATTTGACATAACCCTCTGATCAACTAGAAGACAGGCTGCATTATATTTGCTTATTGTCAATGCCACAAGATCCCATTCAAACTGCTGGATGAAGATTTAGAGAACTGATGGGATGAGAAAATAGAGGATGGCAAAACTATCTTTGCCATAAATCTGAAGCAAGCTCTACACCTCCAAGCCATACATCATGTGAACAACTTGGTGGTCAAGGCTAACACATCTAAGGAGGAAAGGATGTTTGAGGAGATGGTATTTAAATGTGTCTATGACTACTAGGACCTGTTTAGTAAAGAAAGCTTCAATGAACTACTGATGCTGAAACCTTGGGATCATGCTATAGAGCTGATCCTGAATGCAAATGCCAATTTGGACTGCAAGACATACTCCTTTAGCTTTTCTGAACAACAAGAACTCAACAGATTCTTGGAGAAAAACTTTTGCAGTGGATGAATTCAACCATCAAAATCTCCAATGGCTTTGCCATTCTTTTTCATCAAGAAGAAGGATAGAAAGCTCTGACCAGTCCAAGATTATTAGAAACTAAATGAAATGACAATCAAGAACTACTACCCCCTGCTGTTGATCTCAGAGCTTATGGACAAACTCTGGAGAGCTAAGTATTATACCAAGCTTGATGTCTGATGGGGATATAATAATGTATGAATCAAGAAGGGTGATGAATGGAAGGCAGCATTCAGAATAAACCAGAGACTCTTTGAACTCACAGTCATGTTCTTCAGGCTGACCAACTTGCCAGTGACCTTCCAGTGGATGATGAACAACATCTTCAAGGATCTCATCACCACCAGCAAGATAACCATCTATTTGGATGACATTCTCATCATGTCCAAGGATTGAGAGGAACAAAGAAAGCTGGTCTGACAGATGTTCAACCTCATAAAACAGCACAGACTCTTTCTTAAGGTAGAAAAGTGTGAGTTTGAGGTATTGGAAGCAGAGTACCTTGGCATGATTATCAGTGAAGGAAGTATCAGGATGAATCCAGTCAAAATAGCTGAGGTGATAGAATGGCCAGTACCAATAAAGAAGAAGGAACTTCAATCCTTCTTAGGATTCACCAATTTCTACCAATGGTTTATCTGAGACTACAGCAAGGTGGTCCAACCAATGACACAACTAACTGAAAACACCTCATGGATGTGAGGCCCCTTCCAACAGTCTGCCTTTGATGACCTTAAAAGATGGCTGGCTGAGGACATAGTATTGGCAATACCAACACAGAAAGGAAAATTCCAAGTGGAGGCTGATTCCAGTGAAAGAGTGATTGAGGCAGTGCTTTTGCAGGAGCAGGACAGCAGGTGGTGACTGATTGCCTTTCTTTCACAGACACTCACAGTCACTGAATGCAACTATGAAATCTATAATAAGGAGCTGTTGGCCATTATGCTTGCCCTAGTGGAATGGCAACATTACCTGATTGGGGTGGTCCAGGCCTTTGAGATCTGGATGGATCACCAAAACCTATACTACTTCTGACTTCCTCAAAAGCTTAATCAATGATAAGCATGCTGAATCACAGAATTATCTGAATATGATTACACTCTTCATCACAAGTCTGGACCAGCTAACAAGAAGGCTGACTATGACTAGAGAGAGATAATGAAGGAGTCACAATTCTATGGCATGAACACTTCCAGGCTATGATTATGCCAACAGAGGAGGAGATGCATGAATGAATCAAGAGTGTGATCTGTCAGATAGAAATGTGAGACCAATGCATTGCTGCATCCTTAAACTATAAGCACAAAATAACAAAGCAGAGTGGTCTCCTTTATTATAACAGCTGCATCTATATTCTCTGAGACCAATCACTCTGAAGGGACATTATTGCTGTCCACCACAATCATGTGATGGCTGGACATCCAGGCATTGCAAAGACCAAGAAATTGGTCCTTAGGGAATATTGGTGGCCTAAGATAGAGCAGAACATAGAAAGTATGCAAAGAAATGCAAGACATGTCAGCAGACTAAGTCTACAACTCAAGCACAGGCCACACCTCTCCACCTGAATGAGACCCCTTCATTCCCATAGATGCATATCTCTGTCAACATGATAACCCAGCTGCCTGATTCAAACAGCTATAATGCTATCATCATCATCATCAATCAATTTTCTAAGGCAATTATTCCAATTGCATGTTCAACTAAACTATCATCAGAGAGATGGGCAAAAATTCTCTATGACAAGATGTATCCCAAGTATGAGATGCCCCAAGTGATCACCTCTGATTATGGACCTCAATTCATATCCAAATTCTTGGATGATCTTTACCATCTATTGAACATTTGACATAACACCTCCACTGCTTATCACTGACAAATTGACAGACAGATGAAATGAGTCAATCAGGAACTTGAAAGTTTCTATAGGTGTTTGTCAGCTACTGACAAGATGATTGGATGGAATGGCTTGCACTTACTGCATTCCAACACAACAACTGCATCCATTCCATTATAGGACAAACCTCTTTCTTTGTCAATTATGGGTGACATTCTAATGTTGCTCAAACTATACATCATCACAGTACTACATCTGCTTCCACTGACTTTGCCATACTCATATCCAAGATCTATACCAAAACCTGCATTGCTCTTGAGAAAGCTGCCAATTCTATGAAAACTCAATATGACAAACATTGCAAACTCTCCTATAACTATGCCATTGATGATAAAGTATGGCTTGATACCTCAAACCTCCACCTCCCATGTCCAAAGTGAAAGCTAGCTGATAAACACACTGAACTCTTTGCAATCCTTGCCAAAGTCAGTAACTCAGCATACTGCCTTTGTCTCCCTACCACTTAGCATATTCATAATGTCTTTAATGAATCTCTGCTCACACCTTACATTGCATCTGCCTTTCCTAACCAGGAATGACCAGCACCACCCTCAACAGTCCTCATTGATGATAAAGAACATTATAAAGTTGATCAAGTATTAAACTATTATCTCCACAAGGTTCAGACACATAGCAGTAGCACTTGAACTATTGTATACTATTTAGTCAGTTGGAAAGGTTATAGCTCTGAATCTAACTAGTGGGTACATAAACATGATATAAACACTGATCAAGCTATTCATGACTATGAACTCTCTCTAAATTAGCCATTGAGATGATGGTCTTAGAGAAAGAGTAATATTACAATTTTTCCTTTATTTTACTCTATTAACCCCTATTCTTGCTTAGTCAGAGTGCCTAGCCAGGTGCTTAGGGCCATGAGACTTGCTTAATCACTATAATAGGCTGAGCCTATCATTGTTCTGCTATGACAATGATACTCTCAATAATAGATATAACTCTTTTGTAGGCAGTAGTGACACTTCAAGGTAACAAGCACAATGACCTGGAGATGTACAATTAGTAGGTGTATTTTTATCAAGCCCTAGAGCAGTATATAAGTAGGATAGCTCTTGCTGTATATCTTCAGCTTTGAGCTAAAGTTTATATTTCACTATTCTATCTCAAGCCAACTCACTTTGGCTTTGAGACATAAAACCACATAGACACATATAGTGAACTTAGGCATGACTGTACAAACATGATACAGTGCCTGTTTACTATATGTTTAGATCACATGTTTCTCAGACTTAACACTATTGAGATGAAGAACAGCTCTCCTGCAATGATCAGAGCTCCCACCCTATTCATCTTCAACCTGTCTGCTAGTTATCTTGCCAAGGATGAGGAGAGTGAGAAGGACAAAGAGAACAAGGCTGAAGAGGATGAGAAGAATATTCCTTTTAAGTGGAAAGATTGAAAACTCTGGGAGGAAACTACAAATAAAGAAGCATTGAAGAACAAGATTCAGTGTGAATGAGAGAAAGAATATTTAAGGCTGTATCTGGAAGGGACAGCAGTTTTATGGAAGGACATCAGCTGATTGATGTTGACATTAGGACAAGAGTATACTACTGCAGATGATACTGAAAAACAGGATATTTTATAGTATACTATGACTAAATGCACTGTTTTTATTTACAACAGGATGCATCCTGAAGACCAACTGGAGAAACTCCCAGCATACAAGTCTAAGTACAATATCGATCCAATACCATAGATGCCCTCAGTTGCCCCAAAATGAGCTGTCTATAAGGCTCCAACTATCTGAACTACCCACACTCAATCTGTTTATTTGGACTCATCCATTCAGAACTCTGCAAGCTGGCTCACTCAGCCATGACTCCAGCTGATCAACTGATCCACTGGATTCAAGAACCCCTGGACCAGCAAGAGAAGCCAACTCCTCAGCAGACAACTGCTGTCTGATAAAGCTGGACCCAGCAGTAAAGCCTCTGAAGGAGATGATTCAGAGGCCATCAAGCTTGGCTTCACAGTCCAGAATGGGTGCATCATGCACAAAGGGGACAGACCAACAGAAAGTCTGGTAGCCAACAACAACACCTTACACTCATTCTCTGGACCCTCCATCACATAGGGACATCCACCCTTCAGCAGATATCCAAACCCTATAGGACTGCTTCCTCATGATGCTGCTATTCTCCAGTGCAAACCTGATCTCCTTTGCAAGCCCTGCCCTTTCAAGGGTGCCTCAGATAATATCAACTGCTTTCTTATCAACTGCAAATAATACTTTGAGGTTTACACAGTGTACTTCAGAGCTGACATATATAAAGTCACCTTCATGGCATCCTACTTTGAAGACAAGGCCAAGACATGGTGGATCCTGATCTCTCCAAGCTTTTACTCCACAACCAGACAGCATCACTGACTACCATTCTGGCCAGTCTTTAAACAGATGGTCTATGACAAATTTATTAATCTGACCATCCAGGAGATACATAAGAACAAAATGAAAGAGTTATACATAGGAGACAAAGTAGTGAGTGAGTACTTTGATGAGTTGGAGCAGCTTAGAATGCTAGCTGGCATACAGAACAACACTGATGATGATGGCAGAATGGTTGAATATCTCAAGATCAGAGCACCACCCTTCTATATCAAGATGATCTCTGATATTGGTGTCAATATACCAAAGGGATATGATGTGTGGAAAGACCACAATATGAAGGTGAAAGAAGTAAAAGACAGGGCTGATGAGTGAATGATCCCATTAGATCAGCTAAAGAACAGAGTGGTATGTCTCAAGTAACTGCTGGGCAGACTTATATACCATCTTTAGTTACCAATATCTATGTGCATTCAAATATACCCCAGTCTACTACTTTGAGCACACTATAAGAACCAACTAAAGTAAAAAACTCAACTGCCCTTGGACTGACCAGGAGGAGTAACTCTCACTGGCTGGCTTAAGCCATTCAATACTGAGTGGACTTGGTGAGCCATCAAAGATGCAACCAGTGAAGAAGTGGTAAAGGCCATTCTCAAAAACTGGATTCATAAGATCAGAGCCAAAGAAGTGATTGATGAGATGATTGAAGGGATGAAGAAGACTGAACATTGCCAAGCTCTAAAATGGCTCAATGAGCTTAGGAGACTAAAACAGTACATTTGATGACAAAAAACAACTGAACAGGATCTGACCACAAAAGCATAAATTGAAACTCTGACCACATGCACCCCTCATGTGATCACTATCTTGATTGACAGTGGCTGTACTGGGAGTTCTATCAACCATGCTTTCATCAACAAGCATGGATTACTAACCTAGACTATAGCAGCCCCTATCTCCATGTACAATGCTGATGGCACAAAGAATCAGGCTGGTTCAATTATTAAATACATCAAACTAAGGCTCACCATTGGAGATCATTTGAAATGAATTAATCTTACTGTCACTAAGTTGGGCACCAAAGAGATCTTCTTTGGACATGACTGGTTGATCTATCACAACCCATTAATCAATTGGAAGATCAGTCAAATAACTTTTGCTTGGTGCTATTGCCACAAGATCCCATTTGAGTTACCAGATGAAGACTCAGAGGATTGTTGAAACAAGAAAATGGAGGATAGAGAAACTATTCTCACTGTTAACATAGAACAAGCAGCTCATATATGGACCATTCATCATGCCAATGACCTAGCTATGAAAGCAAACATGAGAAGAGAGGAGAAGACATCTGAAGAGATGGTATCTGAATGGGCTTGAGACTACTGAGACCTATTCAGCAAGGAAAGTTTTGACAAGCTACCAGAGCTAAAACTGTGAGACCATGCTATTGAACTGATACCCAATGCTAATGCCAATTTGGACCACAAAATCTACCCTCTCAGCTTTTCCAAACAACAGGAGCTTGATAAATTCTTAAATGAGAATCTTTCCAGTGGGTGGATCTGACCATCAAAGTCACTGATGGCCTCACTGTTTTTCTTCATCAAAAAGAAGGATGGTAAACTCTGACCAGTTCAAGATTACCAGAAGCTGAATGAGATGATGATTAAAAACCATTATCCCCTTCTGTTGATCTCAGAACTTATGGATAAGCTTTGTGAGGCTAGATATTACATCAAACTCAATGTCCAGTGGAGATATAACAATGTCTGAATCAAAGAGAGTGACAAGTGAAAGGCAGTGTTCAGGACTAACAGAGGACTCTTTGAGCTGACAGTCATGTTCTTTGGATTGATGAACTCTTTGGCAACTTTCCAGTGGATGATGAATGACATCTTTAAAGACCTTATTGCCACTAGAAAGATAACCATATACTTGGATGACATTCTAATCATATCCAAGAAACAAGAAGAACATCAATGCCTGGTTTGACAAGTTCTCAAACTGATGAGGAAGTATAAACTGTTCCTCAAGGCAGAGAAATGCAAATTTGAGGTCTTGGAGATGGAATATCTCAGAGTGATTATCAGTGAAGAGAGTATTCACATGGACTTGATCAAGATTGCAGGAGTAATGGAGTGGCCCCAAGCTAATGAAGAAGGAGTTACAGTCTTTCTTAGGATTTATGAACTTCTATCAATGATTCATTTGAGACTACAGCAAGATCATACAACCCATGATACAGTTGACAGAAAATGCACTGTGGACATGAGGGCCCTCTCAGCAGATAGCTTTTGATGACCTCAAATAATAATTAGCTGAAGATGTAGTATTAGTCATACCAACACAAGACAGAAGTTCTGAGTGGAAGTGGATTCAAGCAAAGGAGCAATTGGAGCAGTACTCTCACAGGAGCAGGATGGCAAATGGTGATCTGTTGCCTTTCTTTCCAAAGTGCTTATGGTCACTGAGCACAATTATAAGATCTATGACAAGGAGCTATTGGCCATCATGCTGGCTCTGGCCAAGTGGTGACATTATCTGATCAGGACAATACAGACTATTAAATCCTCAGATATTTTTAATTGCTATAGAAACTCAATCAGTGACAAGCATGTTGGATGACAGAGTTATTCGAGTATCAGTATATATTGCATCATAAGACTGGAGCTGCAAACAAGAAGGCTGACCTTCTGAGCCAGCAATCAGATTATGAACAGGAGAAAGATGACAATACAGAGATCATATTACTCAAGCCCAAACATTTTCAGGTAATAATCATGCTGACAGAGGAAAAAACACATAAACAGATCAAGAGTGCAACCTGTCAAACCAGAAAGTGAGACTAATGCATTGCATCATCATTAAATCATGAATGAGGGCTGATAAAGAAGAAGGATCTTATCTACTATGATGGCTGCATTTATGTTTCTTAAGACCAAGCACTCTGAGGGGACATCATCACCACTCACTATGATCATGCAATGGCAGAGCATTCAGAGATCAGAAAAACAAAGAAGTTGGTGCTCAGAGAGTATTAGTGGCCAAAAATAGAGATAGACATTAAGAAGTATGTGAAAGAATGTGAGACATATCAACAGATCAAGTCATTGACTCAAGTATGGGTGGCACCTCTCTATCTGAACATGATCTCTTCCTCATTATAAATGCATATTTTGGTGGATATAATTACTGAGTTACCTGATTCAAATAGCTATGATGCTATCATTGTTATTGTCAATCACTTATTAAAGGTCATTATTCTGATCATATGCTCAACAGAGTTGACATTAGAAGGGTGGACAAAAATCCTATGGAATGAAATGTATGCCAAGTATGGGATGCTCCAGGTCATTACCTCTGATTGAGGATCTCAATTCATGTCCAAATTCTTGGATAATCTTTATCACCTATTAAACATCCAATGTAATGTCTTGACAGCATATCACCCACAAATGGACAGGCAAACAGAGTAAGTCAATCAAGAACTTAAGAAGTATCTTCAAATGTTTGTTAACTATCAGCAGAATGACTAGACAGAATGGCTTATGCTTGCTGCATTTCAGCATAATAATTGTGTCCACTCTGCTATGGAAAAAACACCATTCTTCATTAACCATGGCTGATACCCCATTGTCATGCACAAATATTCTCTACACCCCTTGACATCTGCCTCATCTGATTTTGCCACCACTATGACCAAAATTCATAATGAGACATGCATCACTCCCAAAAAGGCTGCTGCCACTATAAAGACACAATATGACAAACTTCACTGCTCCACACATCAGTATGCTCTCAATGACAAAATATAGTTGGACACAACCAACCTTCATCTTCCTCAACCCAAACAGAAACTTGCTGACAAGCATACTGGATCTTTTCTAATTGTGACAAAGATCAGTGCTTTGTCATACCACTTATGACTTCTCTCTCATTGGCATATCCATAATGTCTTCAATGAGACCCTTCTAACTCCTTATGTGGCCTCTGCTTTTCTGAATCAGGAACAGCTGCCAGCCTCTCCTTCTGACTTAACTGATAATAAAGAATATTATAAAATTGACTAAGTTTTCAATCACTGGCTATGCAAAGTTCAGACTCATAGCAAGAGCAGTCATACAACAGTTGACTATTTAGTTAGCTGAAAGGGTTATGGCCCTGAATCTAATTAATAGGTAAATAAAAAACTCATAAATGCTGATGATGCAATACATGACTATGAACTCTTTTTAGAATAATCCATCAGGATGATAGTCTTAAGAGAGAGATAATGTTACAATTTTTTTAATTTAATCTTTATTTTACTTCAATTAACCCCTATTTATGCTTAGTCAGAGCACTTAACCAGGCACTTAGGATTGTGAGACCTGCTTAGTCACCATAATAGGCAGAGTCAACCATTATCCTTCAACAATAGCAATACCTCTTGACAGTGGATAATACCTTTTTGTAGATAGTAGTGACACTCCAGAACAATGAGCACAATGACTTAGGACTGCACAATTAGTAGGTATATTTTTATCTAGTTCAGAAACAGTATATAAGTAGAATAGCTCTTACTGTATATCTTCAGCTTTGAGCTAAAGTTTATTCTTCATCATACTATCTTGAGCTGACTGTATTAGTCTTGAGATATGACACCACACAAACACATACAGTGGACTTAGGTATGACTGTATAAACATGATACAGTGCTCATTTACCATGTGTTTAGGTCATGTGTTGCTTAGGCTTAACATATAGGAGATGAGCTGAATGAAGTCAAAGCCTTAGAAACTTACAAAATAATTCTCAGACCACTAGATGCAAATGTGGCTAAATGCTGATACACTTTTAGAGCTAAAAGAGATAAAATAAACAGAATTGTATGCTACAAAGCATGCCTCATACTCAAAGGCTTCTCTCAGATATATGGCATCAACTTTCATGAAACCTTCACTCCAACTGTCCAACTCACAACTCTCTGCATCCTACTATCTATCTGTTATGATTTTTCCTCATTTCATTCTTTTATCACTTATATTAACCCCTATTTATACTTAGTCAGGGCATTTAGATCAGCACTTAGGAGTATGAGATAAGCTTAGTCAGCACAGTGGGCCATTGTCTCAGAGCATCAAGCAACACTCTGACTGCAGCATAATAAGCTTATTATAGACAACACCATCTTGTCACATTGTCTCAGCATATCTAGCAATGATCAGACCACAGCACAATGAGTCTTTTGTAGATGACATTGCCTTGACACAGCAATGAAAACTATAGCACAGACTCTTACAATTAGCAGTAGTATATTTAGCAGACAGACTAGAGGTATATAGAGTAGTGCAGTAGCATCATGTATCCCTAGTCTTAAACTATCCTTTATTCACACTCATCTACTTGAGTTTTCTTGCAAAGACCTTGAGATATAACATCTATCAATATCACATATTGGACTTAAGTGTGATTGTACAAACACAATACAGTGCTTATTTACCATATAATATTAGACACATATCATTTGGCTATAATAATTAATTTAAGACTTTTATTTTTCTTTCCTTAAACCCACTAAGAGCAAGGGAAACTGAATGCCTTCTATCAATGTTACAACCTCTGACATCACCAATGAATTCTTCAAGCTACTAGCTTCTATCATAGAAATGCTTCTAAGCTTACTCACTATCATATCACTCACCCACAATCAATTGATCACTGACTGAATAGTCAAGCACTATCACTGATTCCAGCAGATCCAAACTATACTCAGAAATGTCATGCCTGACCTCCCTCTTCATAACATCCCTTCCTCTGCCCAAATCTCCTTCCAGCTAGCACCTGAAACTATATGTGAAGCTGAGCATAGCAGAATGAATAAAGAGGGTATTTAGAAAGAAGAAATCAGGATTCCAGCTAGACTCTCTTGAGCAGCTGGTGGATATAATGAGCATTGCATCTTTACAGGCTTTCAAAACCTATATCAGGCACTGCACATCATCTTATAAATCCCACCCCTCATCTCTAACTGAGAGGATGAGAACCTCCCTAATGGCTTCTTTGAGGAGTCACCATCCTCTGACTCTTCCACTGCTCCTCCTGAGCATAGAATTGGAGACCATGCCTGGGACTCCCTTGATGTTGCTCAAGGCATTACAAGAGTGTTAAGTCCAAGCTCCACATGACTATCAATACGTGATAAACAGTTCAGAACCTCGCACTTTGGGTTAGACTGACTGAGTTCACTGATGTGTCAATAGAGGTGTGTAGTCAAGGCAATTGCAAGTTGCTCGAGATAGAATGGTAGAGAATAAACTTTAGTTTGAGACTGGAGTATTACAGCAAGAACTAAGCTACTTAAATACCGTTCTATTATCTGACTATTAATAACTGTTCACAAAAGATATTGTCTGTCATAGAGCTGTTACTCCTGCTGTTGCCAGGCTTTCCACAAAAGCTGTTGTCTTGCTGTTGTGCTGTTATTGTTGCAGTGCAAGGTGGAACAAAAGGAGTGTTGTCTCTCCCTTCACAGCACACAGCAATGTGCTAAGAGAGTGACCATCTGGGTTGCTGAGTTAAGCATTCCCACAGTCCTAAGCGCTAGCCTTAGTGCCCTGACTAAGCAGAGATAGGAGTCATTTCTGAGGAAAAAGAAAAGAAAATAGAGAAAAATCGTAACATTACCCCCTTCTTAAGACCATTGTTCTGATGGTTAAGTTAGGGTAAGTCGTCCTTGCTGGAAGGAGGTGGGTGATCTGCTGGACCTCTCAGCATTTTTGTGACAGGCTTCAAATGAGTCGAAGGAGTGGTATATTGCTCTTTGCTGTATGTCCCCACCATTTGTGGCTCGTTCATCAATACATGTTCTCTGCTATTGGCAGGTTGGTTGTTGTGTATCTGACTAGACCTCATCTCCTTCCCTGTTGTTGCTGCATTTGGTTTTGCAGATATAATATTGAACATGACCCCCTTCACATTCATTTTATTGATCCTGTGTTCATAGTCGCGAATCACATCTTCTGCATTCATGTGTTTTTGGTTGACCCATTGGTTTGATTCTGGTCCGTATCCCTTCCAGCTGACTAAATAGTCAATGGTTGTTTCCATGCCTCCACCTCATGCTTTAACCTTTTGGGTTTTGTGGTTTAGCACTTCATCGATTTCATAGTGTTCTTTGTCATTAATGAGTTCTGGTGGTGGTGGAGGAGGTTGTTCTTGGTTTGGGAATACCAGTGCCACATATGGTGTCAACAATGTTTCATTAAAAACATTGTGAATTTTCCAGGTTGTGGGAATCTGTAACCTATATGCAGATTTTCTGATTTTGCTTTGGACTTTGAATGGTCCTGTTCATTTGTCTTCGAGTTTCTGTTTTGGCCTTAGTAGATGTAGGTTTGTTGTATCTAACCAGACCTTGTTATTGACTGAATATTTGTGTACTACCTGGTGGTGTTTGTCATACTGTGTCTTCATTGCTGAAGCAGCCTTTTCGAGGGCTGTCTTTGTTTTCTCATGGATTTTTGCCATTGATTGTGTAAAATCCTTTGATGCTGGTATCGTCGTATGAGCCCGTCCTGTTTCTGCCACTGGTGGATTTCGCCTATAGTTCACAAAGAATGAGGTTTTACCTGTTGCTGAGTGAATCCTGTTGTTGTGTTGGAATGCTGCTAATGCCAGCCATTCCATCCAATCATCTTGTTGGTAGTTAATGAAAAGTCATAGGTACTTTTCAATTTCCTGGTTGGCCCGTTCCGTTTGGCTGTCTGTCTGTGGGTGATATGCCATGGAGGCATTCCTCTTGATATTGAGGAGTCGGTATAAATCATCTAAGAATTTGGAGATGAATTGTGGTCCTCTGTCCAAAATTACTATCTGAGACATGCCATACTTTGCATAAATCTCATCCCATAGTATTTTTGCCTATCCCTCGGATGTCAATTCTGTGGAACAGGTGATCGAGATGATCACCTTTGAGAAGCGATCAACTATGATGATGATGGCATCATAGCCATCACTTTTGGGAAGTCTGATTATCATGTCCACCGAGATGTGGGTCCATGGTGATAAAGGGACTTCATTAGAATGTAGTGGTGCTGCTCTGGGTTGTGTTGAAGTCTTGCCTCACTGGCAAACTTCACAAGCCTTGACATATTGGGTGATATCATGATCCATTTTTGGCCACCAGTATTCTCTCAAGACTAATTCCTTGGTTTTAGCAATGCCAGAGTGCCCGGCGGTTGCATGATCATGACATGTGGTGATGATGTCACCCTGCAGTCTTTGATCCCTTGGGATATAGATCCGTTCATCATAATAGATTAATCCCCCTTCTTTCTTTAGCCTGCGTTCATGGTTGAGTGATGGGGCAATTCTTTGATCCCACTTGTGGGGGTCTCAGGTTGTGTTTTTGATGCATTCGTGCATCTCATCTTCCATTGGCATGATCATTGCTTGGAAATGTTCTGGTTGTAATAATATGACCTCCTTGTTGTCATCTTCTCCTTGGTTATGGTCTGCCCTGTGGCTAAGAAGGTCAGCCTTCTTGTTTGCTGCCCCAGCTTTGTGATGAAGTGTATATTCATACTCTGACAATTCTGTGACCCATCTGGCTTGTCTGCGATTAAGCTTTTGGGGTTGTCAGAAATATTGAAGATTCTAATGATCTGTCCAGATCTTAAAAGTCTGCTTGGCTCTGATGAGATAATGCTGCCATTTGGAAAGGGCTAGCATTATAGTGAGGAGTTCTTTGTCATAGATTTCATAGTTGTGTTCCATTACTGTGAGTGCCTTGGACATAAAGGTGACTGGTCGCTATTTATCATCTTGTTCCTGTGATAGTATGGCTCCAATCATGCCTTCACTGGAGTCAGCTTCCACCCAGAATTTTCCATCTTGGCTAGGTATTGCCAGAATGATGTCTTCGGCTAATTGGTGTTTAAGGTTGTTAAATGCTTCCCATTGGGAAATTCTCCAAGTCCATGGGGAATTTCCAGTTAATTGCGTCATTGGTCGGACTATTTTGCTGTAGTCCCAGATGAACCATTGGTAGAAGTTGGTGAATCCTAAAAAGGATTGCAATTCCTTTTTCTTGGTTGGTTCCAGCCATTCAGTTACTCCTGCTATCTTGATGGGATCTATCTGAATGCTCCCTTTGCTGATAATGACTCTGAGGTATTCTGTTTCCAATACTTCGAATTCACACTTTTCAGCTTTGAGGAAAAGTCGGTGTTTCCTCATTAAGAATAGTACTTGTCATATTATCCTTTGGTGTTCCTCCTTGGTTTTGGTCATAATGAGGATATCATCTAAGTAGATCGTCACCTTCTCTGTGGCAATGAGATCTTTGAAGATGTTGTTCATCATCCACTGGAAGGTGGCCAGTAAATTGGTGAGTCCAAAGAACATCACCATCGGTTCAAATAGACCACAATTAGTCTGAAAGGCAGCCTTCCATTTGTCACCTTCTTTGAAGCATATGTTATTATACCCCTATCAGACATCCAATTTGGTATAATATCTGGCCCCTCGGAGTTTGTCCATTAACTCCACGATTAAGGGAAGTGGATAATGATTCTTGATTGTCATCTCATTTAACTTCTAGTAATCCTGTACTGGTTGAAGCTTCCCATCCTTCTTTTTTACAAAAAAGAAGGGTGATGCCATCAGGGATTTTGACAGTCGGATCCTTCCACTAGACAAGTTCTCTTCAAGGAACTTATCTAGCTCTAGTTGTTCGTTATTGCTAAGTGGGTAACACTTGCAATCTAGGTTGGTGTTGGAGTTAGGGGTTAATTTGATAGCATAGTCCCAGGGCTTCACATTGGGTAGTTCATCAAAACTTTTCTTTTTGAACAAGTCCCAAAAGTCGCAGGCCCACATGGGTACCATTTCTTCAAATGTTCTCTCCTCCTTTTCTATATTTGCCCTTGCTGCCAGGTCATTAATATGATGTGTAGCTTTAATGTTAATGGTCCTTTGGGGGTCGACAACAAGGATTGTTTCACCATCTTCCATTTTCTTGTCCCATCAGTCCTCAGGGTCATTATCTGGTAATTCAAATGGAATTCCACAATATTGGCACTGAGTGAAGGTGATGCGTCCAGTCTTCCAGTTGATTAGTGGATTATGTCTAATGAGCCAATCATGTCTGAGGAATATCTCTTTGGTTCCGAGGTCAGTTACTGCCAAGTCAATTTGTTCTGAATGGTCTCCAATGGTGAGTCTGAGCTCAACATATTCGGTGATCAAACCAGCTTGGTTCTTGGTTCTGTCTGCATTGTAGACAGGAATAGGGGCTGCTGTTGCTCAAGTAGGCAGTTTATATTTGTCGACGAAAGATCGATTTATACTGCTTCCCATGCAGCCGCTGTCAATTAAGGTGGCAACTGCATGGGTTGATTGGGATGTCAGTGTCTCAATCTGGGCCTTGGTTAACAAGTCACATCCTGGCAACTTGGTGTGTCGAATGAATTTTCATGGTCCATGTAATTCATCCAGCCATTCCAGGGCTCAACACCGTTCTGCAGCTTTCATTCCAGTGATCATCTTGTCAACTACTTCTTTGGCTCGGGTCTTATATACCCAATTTTTGAGTACAGCCTTTGCTGCCACCTCATCCTTGGCATTCTTGATGGCCCACCAAGTCCATTCAGTATCGAATGGTTTGAGCCACAATGTGGGGCTCTCTGCCCTGGTTCAACCTGAAGGCAATTGAGTCTGTTTTATATTTTTAGTTTGATGAACTTTCGATGAAGATGCACCTTTGGGGCTCTCTGCCCCTCTTCAGCCCTTTGTTGGCACTTGAGTTGTTAAGGTCAATTCCTTAGGTGATTCTGATTGGTGGATAACAAGGTCAGGTATATTCGAATGCATGCATAATTTAGACATAGGAGGCGGTACTACAGAAGGTGAAGTATTAGTTTGTCCAGCAATTTGTGACCCATTATCCTTTTTCTTGGCTGAGCCAGTGGAATCACTCACTGCTTGGCCTCGTCTTTTACCTCCTCAGGCTTGTCATCATGCCTGAGGTCTTCGTCTTCCTTCATCAACTCAGCAATCTGCACCCGAATTTCTTCTCTCGTGCACTTGTTCTTCTTCTGAGAGCAGTTTTGTGCCATATGACTCTTCTGGCCACAATTGAAACACTTCCCCCCCTTCTTGAGATGATCTACATCCATTGGCTGACCTGTTCTGGTATATGTCATGCCCATACTGGTTTGCTTCATTCCATAAGAAGTTGGAGTCGAGCCACTGGGCTTGGCAGATGTAGTCGTACCAGAGGTAGAGGGCTTTGGGCCCTGTCCCTATCCCTGTCTCTGGCTTCGATGGCCATAGGCCAGGGTGGTTGCTTCTGCCTTCTACCATTGCCATTCCTTGTACATAGTGATGATTTGGCTCTTTCACCTGTCATAGCCATTAGGAATGTCTCGGCCGATATCAGAAATGGTTATGAGGTAATAGGATGGTAATCCCATTTTCATGTACTCGACCATTCATCCAGTGTTGGCAACATCTTCCTGGACCCCTGCAAGAGTGCCAAGCCATTCTAGTTCATTGAAATAATCTGTGGCCAGCTTTCCAGCCATCTTGAATTCCTTCATCTTCTGTTTATGGACTTCCTGTACAGCAGGGTTCATAAATTTGTCCCTGATCATTTGTTTGAAGACCGGCCATGCAGAGTATCAGTGATGGTCCCTGGTAGTAGACCAGAACGTGAGGGCAATTAGAACCCACCACACTTTGGCTTTGTCTGCTATGTGGGTGACGGCGAACATTACTTTGTACATGTCAGCAAGGAAGTATGAGGTGAACACCTGAAAGTACTGGTTGCAATCAACCAGGAAGTGGTTGATGTTGTCGGATGCTCCTCAAAAGAGGCAGGGTTCAGTGCAAAGGATTGGTTTGACCTGAAGAATTTGAGCAGCGGCATTGAGGGTGGGCATCAGATTTGGGAGTCCACCATGGGGTGGTTGCACCCATCCTTTTGGAGGCCCTGAGAACAAATAGAGAGACCCATCATCAGCGATGGGACTTTCTGGCTTGGGGACTTCCTTTCACATGATCCTCCCATTTCTGATAGTCCAGCCTTAGGCGAGTGCTTCAGGGTTGTCTTCAGTCAGAAGAGGTGGCTCGGGTACTGGTTCCCCACTGCTTTCAGCTTCATCCAGAGGTGGCTGTCCAGCGAAGGGTCATGGAAAGGGAGACAATCTCCATGAGCTGGGATGTTGCCAGGCTGCCTGTGGCCAGCTTCTAGTGAGCCGAGATGCCATGCTGCAGATGGCCAATGTGGCAAATGAGTATCGAGAAGATGCCATTCGAATCGAAGATGCCGTATCTGCTGTTTTGGACAGCATTACACTTGGCATCCACATTCTTGGTGCTATTCTTCTGCTATACTTTGGCTTGTATGGTGGCAGTGGTCCCATCTGGTAATGTGAATATCTTTGATTAAAGTTAAAAATGGCCCGTTCAGTGGCTGCATACTGTAAAATCTCCTCTTTTTCAATAAAATCTGTGAAAGTATACCTTTGTCCTAAGGACAATCTTAACCAAAGATCATCCTTCCATAACTTAGCTACCTACTCTTGGTACAACCGAGTAAACTCCTCCTCCCTTGCCTTGCGTGCCTCCTGTCATAACTCTTTGTCTGTTATTGGTCTGAATTTTTCTTTCCAGCTAGAGAGCAGATCCCCGCCCTTCTGATGGGGGTCCACTCCCTTGGCCTCATTGTCCATGTCAGTTCCCTCCTCATCCTCGAGAGGAGAACTGCTGGGCAGGTCATAAATTGCCAGCTCAGTCAGACTGGGGCTGTGTACTGGGTCTGGCATCACTGGGTCTAGGGCAAGGAGCAGACTGTCATTCGGGCTGCTCTAGCAGCTCCTCGATGTCTGTTGTTGCTCTCTGTACTATTGCTCAGTGATACCAGCAGAAGTTTCTGTAAAACTTTGGGTTGAGGAAAAGGGCCATGAAGGCTCTATCGAGGAACCTCTTGAGATCGCCAGTGGGGTCAATACCCTCGTCGTCTCCCCTGATGGTGCCTCACCTGTCTGGAATTCCATCTCCTCAGACTGGGATATCCTCTGTCTCTGCAATGGTATCAGTCTCGTAAGATAATGGGCAGTTGTCGTCGAGATGGGGCTGAGTCTCTTCTTCATGGTGATAGTTGGCCCAGGGATCAGACTCACTGGCAGGAGTGGCAGGTTCCCTGAAAGGCAAGTTGGGCATGGTGATTCTGACAACAGTTGTGGTTCTGCTGCCTCCCTCATTTCTTCTATGCTCCTCTGCTGCTCATGCCCGGAGGTATCTTTCAAAGAGGGCGTTCTCCCTTATAATCTTGTTGTCGATACATGCCTGGTCCTGCCTGTACTCAGGAAGGTCTTGAGCATGTCATACCAGGTTCTCTCTTGAGGGGCTCAGGACGACGGGGCTGGTTGGTCGCATTCTGCTTGGTACCACTCGTACACTTTCTATTCTGCTAGTATTACTGCCAGCTGGGCAGCGCTCCACCCTGTCAGCCTCGGCGACAGTGGCTCACCACCAGTGGCACTCATTGCTGTCATCATTCCAATAGAGGTCGTCTCTGTCATCTGTGTCTCTGCTCTGATTTAATGTGATGTGTCAGGTCCCATGGCCTCTGGAACTGCGGGTTCCTCAAGCCATCCATGGGGCATCCAGAGAGTCTCTAGCACAGTGCCCAAGGCCAGTGCTAGAGACGGAGGTTGCTGGCCTGGTTGCTGCATTACTGTGCTGGAGGGATGGAATGGGAGTGTTGGGTCTGGGTTGTTGAAACCCTGCAGCCCAAGGGTTTCCAGGGTTTCAGACGACTGCTGTCAGGGGTCACAGAGGGTATGTATGCTGCTGCTGATGCTGGTCCTCTTCTTCTTCCCTAGAATGCCCTTGAGCTGAGCTCCCAGAGATGCTTTTGGGGTCTGGTCCTTCTGTGGCTCGGAAGAACTGTTGGGCAGTGGCAGGGATGTCATGGAGGGGGAGGTCTGGTGTGATATTTCTGAGGATAGTTCAAATACATTGGAATTCGTGATAGTGCCTGATTGTCCAAGCTACAATTGATTGGCATCCACAGCACAGCTGTATGATCACCAATAGACTGATCAAGATTCCTATGATAGAAGCCAAGAGTTCAAAGAACTCATGGGTAAAGTTTGGATCGGAAGGGTTAAGGGCAGGGGGCATTCAGTTCCTCAGCACAATTGGGCTTGAGGAAGAGAATGAGAAGTCTTGAACTAATTGTTAAGCCCAAGCTCCATGTGACTATCAATACATGATAAACAGTTCAGAACCTCGCACTTCAGGTTAGACTGACTGAGTTCACTGATGTGTCAATAGAGGTGTGTAGTCAAGGCAATTGCAAGTTGCTCGAGATAGAATGGTAGAGAATAAACTTTAGTTTGAGACTGGAGTATTACAGCAAGAACTAAGCTACTTAAATACCGTTCTATTATCTGACTATTAATAACTGTTCACAAAAGATATTGTCTGTCATAGAGCTGTTACTCCTGCTGTTGCCAGGCTTTCCACAAAAGCTGTTGTCTTGCTGTTGTGCTGTTATTGTTGCAGTGCAAGGTGGAACAAAAGGAGTGTTGTCTCTCCCTTCACAGCACACAGCAATGTGCTAAGAGAGTGACCATCTGGGTTGCTGAGTTAAGCATTCCCACAGTCCTAAGCGCTAGCCTTAGTGCCCTGACTAAGCAGAGATAGGAGTCATTTCTGAGGAAAAAGAAAAGAAAATAGAGAAAAATCATAACAAAGAGAGCACTCCAAGTATATCACTCTCTGAGAAAGCCCCAGCCCTCCACCATCTAGCTCCAACCCTTTGACCTTGAGTAACTCCTACAGGCTCAGACCATTGACATGCTCTCTCCATATTCAGGCATGTAAAATTGTGAAAATTGAGAATACATAGACTGCATTCCAGTCCAGTAAGTATGTAACTGAGAATAGGATTAGAGTGCACAGAAACCTAGCTATCATAAGGCTAAACTGAAGTAACAATGAGCAGAGTGCATGGCTTAGTAACAGACTAATACCAGAAGGGTTAGACTGCATGTGAGGTTCCAGCACTTGGCTCTAAATATGCTAATACCATTACAAGGAGACATGCTAAAAATAAAAAGAATATGATCAAAATATGATCAGCAATTCTGATCACATTGATCAAGAATGCACAGCCATTGATGTACTGATAGAACATGCTTTAGAACAGAGAACTGAGACCCAAAGAAAAGAATAGATAGAAAAATACTATCCTCAGAGATGAATAGCACATATACTGTGCAGAGACTTGCATATGTACCTATAGTGCCTTAGCATGCATAACATAGTGAGGGACTCCACATCATACTGAGGTATGACACATACCTATTAGATAGGTTAATTGATGCATGTCAGACCAGAAGTGGCATATGTTGTGAGCCAGATGGAATGTCCAGATACCAGAAAACAGAATATAGCCATGGTGGCTGACTCTAGACATGAGAGATAACCCTGGAGGTCTGAAACAGTTTACCACTATCAGGGATGTGCCATTGAGGAAATAAGAAAGCAAGCAGATCTGGCTAGGCCAGCTAGCTGATGTCAGCTAGTGAAGAAACAGTGGGCACAGTCCTGGCCTGGAAGAGAATAAGCATGGCAACTGCGATATGCATACAAATAATACCTATGGGATCTGACATGGTGTCTCATGCTTTGAAGATACCATAGTAAGATTGCATTAGTATGTACTACAGTAGGGTATCTAAATACTGCATTGTATGAGTAGAATAGAGAGTTTTCTGACCCTCATAGTTGCAGTGTATTGAGCATAGAAAGCCTTGCACTTGAGCTCTGAGTTTGTGTTTGTAACTCTGGGCAAGAGAATAGACTGATTATTGAATATCTTTGAGAGAGCTTTGAGAACTAAGTGAGGCATCAAAGCTCATGAAGGACTTGAGCCCAGTTTGATAAGAGGTTATGAATTGCACTCTAATCTGAGAATAAGAGAGCAGTATCTGAAGGGTATCATCTTGAGTTTTTGAGGTATTTGTGACATGCAGTGCTACAGATGGCAGAGGTTCAAACCCTTTGGTCTGTTGGACAGCATTTTATTGTGTTTTGTGTCTCTGGATTGCATAGGTTTGAATCCTGTGGGTTTATGATCAGTTTGGAAACTTATGAACAGAGATCTGTGCTCTTTGGCACTTGTAAATGTGTTTGTGATTGGTTTCTGCTTAGAGTGCTAAGCTTTAAGTTGTGTATTGTGTGTGTTAGGGAGTTTGAGTTGATCTGAGCTGTGCTTAGGACTATTTGAGAGTTTTGTGGAAGTGTTTTGATGCATTGTATTGAGTTGCAGTACCCCTTTGCCTTGAGGCTTGGCAACACCAGTTGCCACCTTTTGTTTTGATAAAACAAAAAGCTTTGAGACTTAGAGAGATCTAAGACTATTATAAGCACACTATTGCTGTTTGTGCACTGTAGATTCATTGACAAAGATAATTATATTTGTTGACTACTACTTTTATCACATTATAATCCTCCCATGAACTAAGAGTTTTGTGTGTGTGTTAGTGTGAGTGTGGTCAGTGGATAGCACTCTGCTGTATCCATTTTCATCTTGTGTTTCCAAACTGATCATAGACCCAAAGGATTCAAACCTATGTGATCCAGAGACACAAAACACAATAAAACACCATCCAGCAGACCAAAGGGTTTGAACTTCTGCTATTCATAGCACCATGCATTACAAATACCTCAAAAACTCAAAATGATGCCCTTTAGACACTGCTCTCTTATTCTCAGATTAGAGCACAATCCAAAACCTCTTATTAAACTGGGCTCAAGTCCTTCATGACCTTCAATGCTTTGCTTAGTTCTCAAAGCTCTCTCAATGATATTCAATAATGAGTTTATTCTCTCATCCAAAGTTACAAATACAAACTCAGAGCTAGAGTGCAAGGCTTTCTGTGCCTAATATACTGCAACTGTGAGAGTCAGAAAACTTCTCTTCTACTCATACAATGCAGTATTTAAATACTCTACTATGATACTTACTAATACAATCCTACTATGGTATCTTCAAAGCATAGGATATCATGCTGGATCCTGCAGATATTATTCATATGCATATTACAGTTGCTGTGCTTATTCTCTTCTAGGCCAGGACTGTGTCCACTGTTTCCTCACTAGCTGATATTGGCTAGCTGGCTTAGCCAGGTCTGCTCACTTTCTTATTTCTCTGATGACACATCTCTGACAGCAGTAAACTGTTTCAGACCCCCAGAGTTATCTCTCATGTTCAGAGTCAGCCACAATAGTTATGTTCCCTTTTCCAGTGTCCCAACATTCCATCTGGCTCACAAAATATGCTGCTTCTGGTCTGACATGCATCAATTAACCCATCCAATAGATATGTGTCATACCTTGATATGATATGGAGTCTCTTGCTGTGTTACACATGCTAAGGCACCATAGGTATGCATGCAAGTCTCTGAGCAGTATATGTGCTATTCATCCCTGAGAGAAGTATTTCTCTATCTATTTCTTTGTGGCCATCATTTCAGTTCTCTGTTCTAAAGCATGTCCCATCAGTGCATTAATAGCTGTGCATCCTTGATCAATGTGATTAGGATTGCTGATCATATTTTGATTATAGTCTTTTTATTTTTAGCATGTCCCCTTGTAATGGTATTAGCATATTTAGAGCCAAGTGCTGGAACCTCACATGCAGTCTAACCCTTCTGGTATTAGTCTGTTACTAAGCCATGCACTCTGCTCATTGTTACTTCAGTTTAGCCTTATGATAGCTAGGTTTCTGTGTGCTCTTATCCTATTCTCAGTTACATGCTTACTGGACTGGAATGCAGTCCATATATTCTCAATTTTTGCAATTTTACATGCCTGAACCAGGAGGGGGTATGTCACCACTTGACCTATGTAAGGCCTAACAGTGTGCAAAACCTCTCCAGCTTGACTCAGGCCAGTGACTTGGTAAAGATGTCAGCAATCATGTTATTGGTGGAGCAGTACTTGAGGTCAGCTTATCTGAGGCTGACTGTTTGGCATATAAAATGAAACTGTATATTGATATACTTGGTTCTTGCATGGAATGTAGAGTTCTTAGTGAGCCATATTGCACTCTGGTTGTCTGAGAAGAGGGTTGTGGGGCTGATGAGCTGGCAGATGAACTCTGTGAATATCTTCTATATTCAGAGCAGCTCTTTTGACAAGTGAGTCATTGCAACATACTCTGATTCTGTTGTAAATGCTGTGATGATCAGTTGCTTCTTAGAACTCCATGAGATGGCTCTGATTCTGACAAAGAAGACATAGCTGGAAATCCAATACATGTGTGTCTGCAAGCCCCAATCAGCATCTGTGTATCCAGTCAGAGACACATTTTTGCCATTGAGTATGAGTGCAAGATGGATTGTCCCTTTTAGATACTTGAAAACACAAATAGTGGCATGTCAGTGGATTGTTCTTGGCTTGTCCATGTAGTGAGAGAGGATGGTGACTGTGAATGCAATGTTGAGACATATTCTAAGCATTGCATACATTAGCTTGTCTATGGCTATTTGGTATTGACTCTGCTCACATGGGGATAGAACAGTTTTTGAGATAGAAGGTAAGTTATAGCTGAGGTCAACTCCAGGCTCAAGTGGTGTTATGACTGTTCTGGTGTCTTTTAGACTCATGTTCTTGACTATTGCATCAATGTATCTCTGCTGGTCTAGCATAATAGTCTATGCAGTCAGATTGCACTTTATGCCTATACTGAGTAGCCAGCAAAGAGTGCTAAGGTTGGTCATTTTAAAGTGCTTGCTTAGCTGCTTCTTGATGAGGGTTGCAGAGTTATCTGAGTCTGCTATGATGGTGAGATCATTGGTAGCAGCAGTGACAATGGTGTACTTGTTGCCAACAAATCTGTAGAACACAGCTTCATCTGACTGGCACACTTGGTACTCTAGCTGTGTGAAGACACCTTTTAACTTGTTGTACCACTTATTTGCACCCTGACAGCTGCTGTAGAGTGGTTTGAGGAGCTTGCATACTAGCTGCTTGCCCTTCAAATGCTCAGGAATGGTTCAAAACATATCATACATGGGAGGGAGTTTCATATAGATGGTTTCCTTGAGCTCTGCTTGCAGGTAGGCATTTTTGATGTCAGCCTGTTGGATCACTGAGCTCTTGTTTGCTGTGATAGTATTATGGCCAAATGACACATGTCCAATATCACATGGTAAATAAGTGCTGTATTGCATTTGTACAATCACACTTAAGTCCAATATGTGATGTTGATAGATGTTATATCCCAAGGTCTTTGCAAGAAGACTTGAGTAGATGGGTGTGAATAAAGGATAGTTTGAGACTAGAGATACATAGTGCTACTGCACTACTTTATATACCTTTAGTCTGTCTGCTAAATATACTACTACTAATTGTAAGAGTCTGTGCTATAGTCTTCATTGCTGTGTCAAGGCAGTATCATCTACAAAAGACTTGTTGTGCTACAGTCTAGTCATTGCTAGATGTGCTGAGACAATGTGATAAGGTGATGTTATCCATAATAAGCTTATTATGCTGCAGTTGGAGTGTTGCTTGATGCTCTGAGACAATGGTTCACTGTGCTGACTAAGCTTGTCCCATGCTCCTAAGTGCTGGTCTAGATGCTCTGACTAAGCATAAATAGGGGTTAATACAAGTGATAAAAGAATGAAATGAGGAAAAATTGTAATATTACCTCCTCTTTAAGATCATCATCCTGATGGTTTAATTTAAGAATAATTTATAGTCATGTATAGTATCATTTGCATTCATTAGCTACTCATTTATCCATTAGTTGGATTCTAGACCATAACCTTTCCAGCTGACTAGGTAGTCAACAGTTGTTTTCATGCCTCCATCTCATGCTTTGATCTATCAGGTTCTGTGATTGAGTATCTGGTCAACTTTATAATATTCTTCATCATTGATCAGATCAGATGGTGGTGGTGGTGGTGGTTGTTCTTGATTCAGAAAGGCAGGTTGTACATATAGAGTTAGAAGGGCTTCATTGAATGTGTTGTAGATTTGTCATGTGGGTGATAGCCAAAGCTTATAGGCAGAAGCTCTGACCTTCACAATGGTCAGAAATAGTCTGGTTCATTTGTCCACAAGTTTCTGTTTCAGGCATAGGAGGTGAAGATTGGTTGTATCAAGCTAAATCTTGTTGTTTACTTAGTAGGAATGTGTGGAGCAGCAGTGTTTGTTGTACTGCATCTTTATTGTGTCAGTAGCTTTTTTAAGTGCAGTTTCTGTTTTGAGATGGATCTTCACTATATCTGTTGTGAAGTCCAATGAGGCAGGAGTTGAGGGATGAATTCAGGTTTTATGGGTTATGATTGGGTGGCAGCTGTAGTTCATGAAGAAGAGGGTCTTGCCAGTGGCTGAGTGAATACAATTGTTATGTTAGAAGACTGCTAAGGCCAACCATTCAGTCTAATCATCCTGTCGATAGTTGATAAACATGCAGAGGTATTTTTCAATTTCTTGATTAACCTATTTCATCTGTCCATCAGTCTGAGGGTGATAGGTGGTGGAGGTGTTGCTGTGGATGCTGAGCAGATGATACAGATTGTTGAGAAACTTTGAAACAAATTGGAGTCCTCAGTCAGAGATGACTGTCTGGGGCATATCATGTTTGGTATGGACTTTATCACAGAGAATCTTTGCCCAGCCTTCTGATGTCAATTCCATCAAGCACATGATTGGAATGATCACTTTTGAGAAGTGGTCAACAATCACAATGATGGCATCATAACTGTTGCAATCCAGAAGTCCTATAACCATGTCAACTGAGATATGGGTCCACAGTTGTGATGTTATCTTGTTCAGGTGTAAAGGTGCCACATGAGCTCAGATCAATGATTTGACCCTCTGACAAGTTTTGCATCTCTTGATATACTCCTTGATGTCCTTTGTCATCTTTGGCCACCAGTACTCTCTGAGTACCAACTCCTTCATCTTGGATATTCCAGGATGTCCAGCCATTGCATGATCATAGTGTATTGCTATGATCTCACCCCATAATGATTGATTCTGAGAGATATAGAGTCACCCATCATAGACAAGAAGATTGTGATCTTGGGATATGCCATGCTCATGGTTGAGGAAAGTCACTATCCTCTGATCCTATAGATTAGGTTGTCAGATGGCACTTCAGATCTTGTCATGGATTTTCTTCTCAGTTGGCATGATCATCACCCTAAAGTGTTCTGGCTTCAATAGCACTACCTCCTTATTGTCCTCTTCTCCCTGGTTATAGTCAACCCTTCAGCTGAGCAGGTCAGCCTTCTTGTTTGCCAAACCAGCTTTGTGATGGAGAGTATATTGATACTCAGATAGCTCTATCATTCATCAGGCTTATCAGCAGTTGAGCTTTTGAGGAAGGTGGAAATATCAGAGATTTTGATGATCTGTCCATACCTTGAAGACCTGAATAGCCTCAATCAAGTAGTGTCACTATTCAGCAAGTGCTATCATGATGGCCAACAGTTCTTTGTTATAGATCTTGTAGTTTCATTTCATGATGGTCAATGCCTTCAAGAGGAATGCCACCAGTCTCTATTTTCTATTCTATTCCTGAGAGAGTATCATCCCAATAGCTCCCTTGCTTGAGTTTGCCTCAACTCTGAACTTTCTCTTCTGTGTGGGTATTGCAAGGACTACATTCTTGGCAAGTCATTGTTTGAGATTGTCAAATACACTCTGCTGCAACAATCTCCAGGTCCAAGAGGCATTGCTGGTGAGTTGCATTATTGGTCTGATGATCTTGCTGTAATTCTTGATGAACCAGCAGTAGAAGTTGGTGAATCCTAGGAATGATTGTAGTCTCTTCTTCATCAGCTCTGGCCACTCTGTTACTCCAGCCACCTTGACAGGGTCTATGCAGATGCTTTCTTTGTTGATGATGACCCTCAGATACTCTGCTTCTAACACTTTGAACTTGCACTTCTCTACTTTGAGGAAAAATTTGTGTTTCCTCATAAGTTGAAGCACTTGTTGGATGAGTCATCAGTGTTCCTCCCTATTCTTGGACATGATGAGGATATCATCAAGGTAAATCACCATCTTTCCAGCAGCAATCAGATCCTTGAAAATGTCATTCATCATCTATTGGAATGTGGTGGGAAAATTGGTGAGCCTAAAGAATATGACTGTGAGCTTGAATAGGTCTCAATTGATGCAAAAGGCTGCCTTCCATTCATCCCCTTCTTTAATGCATATGTTGTTGTACCTCCACTGGATGTCTAGCTTAGTGTAAAACCCAGGCCCCTCTGAGTTTGTCTATCAACTTGGATATCAGCAGTAAGGGATATCAGTTCTTGATGGTCATCTCATTTAAGTGTTGGTAGTCTTAGACCAGTCAGAGTTTGCTGTCCTTCTTTTTGACAAAGAAAAATGGTGACACCATTGGGGATTTGGGAGGTCAAATCTGTCTGCTTGATAAATTCTCCTCCAAGAATTTATCAAGTTCTTGCTGCTCCAGATGTTTCAGAGAATATATTTTGCAATCCAGGTTGGCATTGGCATTTGGCATCAGTTTGATTGCATGGTCCCATGGTTTGAGTTCAGAAAGCTCATCAAAGCTTTCCTTTGCAAACAAATCATAGTAGTCCTGTGCTCATTCAGAGACTATTTTCTCAAATGTCCTCTCCTTCTTCTTCTCATTAACTGCTGCAGCTAGGTTGTTGGCATGATGGACCACACAGATTTGAATAGCAGGTTCAAGGTTGACTGCCAATATGGTCTCTCCATTCTCCATTTCTTTATCTCATTAGTTATTGAGATCAGCATCAGGCAATGTAAATGGGTTTTTCCAGCAGCAGCACCAGGCAAACATCATTTATCTGGTCTTCCAATTGATTAGCAGATTATGGTAGATCAACCAATCATGACCAAGAAAGAGTTCCTTGGTCCCAAGATCAGTTACTGCTAAGTTGATCTGCTCTGAATGATCCCCTATCATCAATCAGAGTTCTATGAACTCAGTGATCAATCCTGCCTGATTCTTGGTTCTATCAGCATTGTAGATGGGAATCAGGGTGGCTGTTGCTCTTGTTGGTAATCTATGCTTGGTGATGAAAGCATGATTAATTGAGCTACCAGTGCACCCACTGTTGATTAGTGCTGTGACAGTGAAGGTTGCTTGATTGGTGAGAACTTGAATTTGTGCCTTTGTGGTGAGGTCTTATTCATAAGTCTTCTGCTGCTGTATGAACTTCTTTTATCCTTGAAGTTCATTGAGCCATTCCAGAGCCTTCTCTCTTTCTGCTTTTTTCAACCCCTTTATCAGCTCTGGATCTATCTCATCAGTCCTGGTCAAGTGGATCCATCCCCAAAGCATTGCCTTGGCTTCTTTATCCTTTCATGATTCCTTGATGGCCTGCCAAGTCCACTTGGTGTTGAATGGCTTTAACTAACCAATGAGAGTCTCTCCTTCTGTTTGGCCCTTGGGCAGTTGAGCTTCTGTTTTTTGTGATTCTTTTAGTGTGTGGGCAATGTTTTGAAGTATATTCAAATGCTCATAAATATTCATATCTACATATAGCATATTAGTCCAACCCATGATTACTGCTGACACACTGGATTGCTTCTTGGCTGTTACACACATGCTGCCAGCCTCTGTGTCATCTCATCCAATCATGAACCCAATTATCAAAACCCACTGGATTCTGCTGCTTTCTAATATCTATGAATTTCATTTTCACCATTATCATTTCACATCCATATTTCATATTGTAATATCTAGACCCCAAACTCAGTAGCAAATATTGACAGCAGAATCCAATGGAACCTGACTCAGAATTAGCTACCATTAGTATATAAAGTCATATATAATCATTGTAACTACTCAGTTTGAATATCAACTTAGATAGCCATCTACACTTCATACTCACTTCAGCTCTTCACTGACTCATCTGTCAGATTCTGCTCCAAAGGATTCTCCTTACTTCTCTAACAGAACTCTGTTCTGTCCATCCAAATCCCTGAGCCCTGACTCAAGGGTGATGTTGCTAATAGCTTCATTGATGCCCATGCACTCTGCCAGTCTCCACATGTGCACTCAGATCCACTTGATTGGCATATTCCTAACATTGGCCAACTGAGTGGAATCACTCACTTGTCAGTCTCATCTTTTACCTTCTTGACCCTGGAGTCTGTTTTGGAGTCCTCAAGTCCATTGGCCTCCTTCTGTAGTTCTGTGATCTGTGCCCTGATATCTTCTTATGTGCACTTCTTCTTTGGGCAGTCTCAGGTCATGTGACCCTTCTAGCCACAATTGAAACACTTTCCATCTTTCTTGAGATGGTCAATGTCCATTGGTTTGCCAGTGCCAGTATAGATCATTCTGGTGCCTGTCTTCTGAGCAGTGTATAAAGAGGTTGATAATGTACTGGGTCTTTCTGTCTCTGATCCTCCTGATTCACTGTTAGTCTTTCTGTTTGATAGAGTCAACTTCTTCATTTCTATAGATAGTCCTGCTCTGACTGCCTTCTGTCACAGTCTTTCCTTGTTCATCTCCATGATCCACATCTTCCATTCTTCATATCCTTTTAGAATGTTCATGCTGATGTTGGAGATCATGTTGAGGTATGATAGGGGTACTCCTATCTTCATGTATTCAACCATGTGTCTCTCCTCATTGACACACTCTCTGACTCTGGCTAGAGTTCTGAGCCATTTCAACTCATTGAAGTACTCACTGGTGATCTTGTCTCCCATGTGAAGCTCCTTCATCTTGGTCTTGTGGACTTTTTGGACTGCAGAGTCAATAAACTTGTCATGAATCATTTGTTTGAACATCAGCTATGAGGGGTATCAGTAATGGCTCCAGATAGTAGAGTGGAAGGTCAGGGCAATTAAGATCCACCAGCATTTGGCCTTGCTCTTGAAGTATGAGGCAGCAAAAGCCACCTTGTTCATGTTGGATCTGAGGTAGGTGACATAGACCTCAAAGTATTGCTTGCAGTCTACAAGGAAGCAGTTGATGTCATCAGAGGCCTCTTTGAAAGGGTGGGGGATGCAGAGGAGATCAGGTTTATATTGAAGAACAGCAGCATTCTGGAATAGTGCTGACATTAGATTGGAGTATTCATTGAATGGCAGATGATGCCATTCAGCTGGCAGTTCAGGGAAGGAGTACAGCAAATTATCATCAGTGACAGGACTCCCCTGTGGTCCTGCCTCTTTTCATATGATAACCCTGTTCCAAACAGTGAATTCTAACCTGACAGCCTTGGAATCATCTTTGATTGGGTCTTTCCTGGTTCCAGACCCTTCAGCTTTGTCTAATGGCAGCTGTCTGGCAAGGAGTCAGCTCCCTTTGCCTGTCCACAGGTTTTGGAATCTGATAGGCCATAGTGGTCTCTGGGGTTTCAGCCATTATAGCCAAGATGCAGTGCTTCAGCCTGAAAGTGTGGATGATGCATAGTGGATGCTAGTAGTTTGAATAGAAGGAGCTATGTAAACAGCTCACTTTGGCTGTGTTGATGGCATGTTGGACATTGGTCACACCTCATACTGGAAGAGTGGTAGTCCTCCCAGTAGGTTCTCCAGATAGTCTCTATTATACAAATAGATAGCTCTGTCAGTAGCTGCATATTGTAATATATGTTGTCTTTCTTTGTTGTCTGCAGTCTTATACCTGACACCAAGCAGGATTATCCACCAGCTGGCCTCACTCAGTAGCATAGCTGTCCCTTCATAGTACAGTTGCTCATACTCCCTTATCTGAGTTGCCTGTTGAAGAGGATCTGAGCATGCACAAGGTGAAAACAGATATAGTGGAGCACTATTCACTGACCACACTCACACCAACACACACACAAAACTCTTAGTTCATGGAGGGATTATAATGTGATAAAAGTAGTATTCAACAAATATAATTGTCTTCTTCAATGAATCTACAGCATGCAAACAGCAATAGTGTGCTTACAATGGTCTTAGGTCTCTCTAAGTCTCAAAGCTTTTCATTTTATCAAAACAAGAGGTGGCAACAGATGTTGCCAAGCCTTAAGACAAAGGATACCACAACTCAATACAATATGTTGAAACACTTCCACAAGACTCTCAAATGGTCTCAAGCACAGCTCAGGTCAACTCAAACTCCCTGACACACACAATACACAGCTCAAAGCTTAGTGCTCTAAGCAGAAACCAATCACAAATATGTTCACAAGTGCTAAAGAGCACAAATCCCTGTTCACAAATTTTCAAACTGATCATAGACCCACAGGATTCAAATCTATGCAATCCAGAGACACAAAACACACTAAAATGCCATCCAACAGACCAAAGGGTTTGAAGCTCTGCCAATCTGTGAAAATAACACAAAAAGCACACACTAATCAAGTCAAAGGGTTTGAACCTCTGCCACCTGTAGTGTCATGTATCACAAATACCTCAAAAACTCAAGATGATGCCCTTCAGACACTTCTCTCTTATTCTCAGGTTAGAGCACAATCCAAAACCTCTTATCAAACCAGGCTCAAGTCCTTCATGAGCTTTGATGCCTCACTTAGTTCTCAAGGCTCTCTCAATAATAAGTTTATTCTCTTGCTTGAAGTTACAAACACAAACCCAGGGCTAGAGTGCAAGGCTTTCTGTGCCCAATACACTGCAACTGTGGGAGTCAGAAACTCTCTCTTCTACTCATACAATGTGGTATTTAAATACTCTACTGTGGTACTTACTAATACAATCCTACTATGGTATCTTCAAAGCACAGAACTCTGTGCCAGATCCTGTGGGTACTATTCACATGCATATCACAGCTGCCATGCTTATTCTCTTCTGGGCTAGGACTGTGCCTGCAGTTTTCTTGTTAGCTGATATCAGCTAGCTGGCCTAGCCAGGTCTGCTTGCTTTCTTATTTCTCTGATGACACATCCCTGATAGCAGTAAACTGTCTCAGACCCCCAGGGTTATCTCTCATGTCTGGAGTCAGCCACAATGGTTATATTCCCTCACAAAATGTGCTGCTTCTGGTCTGACATGCATCAATTAATCCACCTGATAGCTCAGTGCCATACCTCAGTATGATGTGGAGTCCCTCACTGTGTTATGCATGCTAAGGCACCATAAGTATGTGTGCAAGGCTCTGAGCAGTATATGCACTATTCATTCCTGAGAGTAGTATTTCTCTCTCTATCTATTTCTTTGTGGCCATCATTTCAGTTCTCTGTTCAACACCCAGTTATTCAGATACCTTTCTTTGGGTCTCAGTTCTCTGTTCTAAAGTGTGTTCTCTCAGTGCATCCTTGATCAATGTGATCAGAATTGCTGATCATATTTTGATCATATTCTTTTTATTTTTAGCATGTCCCCTTGTAATGGTATTGGCATGTTTAGGGCCAAGTGCTGGGACCTCACATGCAGTCTAACCCCTCTGGTATTAGTCTGTTACTAGGCCATGCACTCTGCTCATTGTTACTTCAGTTTAGCCTTATGATAGCTAGGTTTCTGTGTGCTCTAGTCCTATTTTCAGTTACATGCTTACTGGACTGGAATGCAGTTCATGTATTCTCAATTTTTGCAATTTTACATGCCTGAACCAGGAGGAAGCATGTCAACATTTGAGAAGATGGTGCCTGAGTGGACATGAGATTATCAGGATCTATTCAACAAGGAAAACTTCAACAAATTACTGGAGCCAAAGCCCTGAGACCATGCAATTGAATTAATCCTGAATGCAAATGCCAACTTAGACTGTAAAGTGTATCCACTCAGTTATTTGGAACAGCAAGAACTTGACAAGTTTTTGGATAAAAACTTGTCCAGTGAGCATATCTGACCATCCAAGTTGCCCATGGTATCTCCCTTCTTCTTTATCAAAAAGAAGAATGGGAAGTTATGACCAGTTCAGGATTATCAAAGACTTAATGAGATGATGATCAAGAATTAATACTCCTTTTCTCTCATCTCAGAGTTGATGGACAAACTATGCAATGCTTGGTATTATTCCAAGCTTGATATTAGATGGGGATACAACAATGTTCAAATCAAGAAGGAGGATGAATGGAAGGTGGCATTCAGAACAAATCATGAACTTTTTGAACCTATGATAATGTTCTTCAGACTAACCAATCCATCAGCCATCTTTCAGTGGATGATGAACAACATTTTCAAGGATCTAATCACCACAAGAAAAGTCATGATATACCTTGACAACATCTTTATCATGTCTAAGGATTGAGAAGAACACTGATGCCTAGTATAGCAGATCCTAGAACTCATGCAGAAGTATAAGCTATTCCTCAAAGCTGAGAAATCTGAGTTTGAGATCCTAGAAACAGAGTACCTCAGGGTTATCATCAGTGAGGGAAGCATCTGCATAGACCCAGTAAGGTGGCAGGGGTGATAGAATGGCTGGTGCTGATAAAAAAGAAGAAGCTACAATCATTCCTAGGATTCACTAACTTCTACTGCTGGTTCATTCAGGACTATAGCAAAATAGTCTGACCCATGACTCAATTAACAGGCAATGCCTCTTGGATGTGAGAACCCTCACAGCAAGCAGCATTTGACAACTTGAAGTGATGACTGGCTGAAAATGTCATATTAGCAGTGCTGACAGAAGAGGAAAAATTCCATGTAGAGACAGACTCAAGTGAAGGTGCAATAGGTGCCATACTATCACAAAAGCAGGATGGAAGGTGGTGACCAGTGGCTTTCCTCTTGAAGATGCTGACCATCACTGAGTGCAACTATGAGATCTATGACAAGGAACTTTTGGCAATCATGCTTGCTCTAGCTAAATGATGACATTATCTAATTGGAGCAACTCAGACATTCAAGACCTAGATGGATCATCAGAATCTTCAATACTTCTAGCTGCTCCAAAAGCTTAACCAATGACAGGCATGCTGGATTATGGAGCTCTCTGAATGCTAATATATGTTGATGAGTCTCTAGACTCTGTGTGCTCTGAAATTGTGGGCCTCAATAATTATTTTTGACTTCTGCTCTTAAGCAGGCTTTTAGTAAACCAATTATTTCAGATTCAACAGCAGTAATTTCATCAAGAAATATTCATTATTCACCAATATCCCCTTGTACATAAAGATTATATATTATACACAAACTTTCCTTTTGTCTGTGAACTTTTCTTGACCTTGTGAACTTTTCCCATTAACCTTCACAGTATGCAAACTTTTAATTCTAATAAGTGCCATAGGCCTGGCCAGGCACCACAATCTCTGATCCTATAAGACATATGACATTGTTAGTATACACATGGCACTTTAATATGGTCTACAAGGTCTATCACAATACATACACAAGGCTAGCTGCAGATATTTAAGCTTTTCACAGCTAGCATATGGAAGGGTAATGGGTCATAGAGGACTAACTCTATGTTTGGTTAGATGTGTAAGGAATATTAGAAGGACTAGCATACTATTGGCTATGTGAACTTTTAAATATGCAATGTTTACTAGAAGTCTCACAGCCTTTAAGGCTTCATGTAATAAAAATTTCACTAGGCTCATTAAGCCAGTACTGCAGTTATAAAGGCTGTTTAAATGTAGCATACTTAGTATTAGTAAAAGGATAGTATAAGTAGTGTATAAGATAACATAAGGAGGACAAGCAATATGGAGATTACTTGACACCCATACTAAACTGTACACTAGTACAAAACCCCTCTAATAGAACCAGCTACACAGACCATCTATAGGTTAATACCCATTGACTGAGAGTGCTATAGCATCTTGACAACTCTACAAGGCTTGCATATAACATTAAGCAAATTTATAAATTCATAACATATTGCTTTGTCTTGCTTCATTCTCAAAAACACAAAAGAGATCTGTCACTCTTGTGTGTCATCCTCACACCACCTAGACCTAACAAAAGACTTTAAAAGGTAACTGGAAAACACTAACTGTTTCTCTAGACCCCACTGGAATCACATACAGGATTCCAACAATAAAAGTTCACATTGCATATAGACTGCATCACTCAGTACCCAGATCCTTATGTGACATTCCTATTATAGAAAAGTTTGCACACATTCTGTGAGTCTCTATAAACAAATCAGAGTCTTATACCTTTGTAGCTATATCCTGCTATGTCTCTTGGGAGATTAGTCACTATACAGAGATACACAGACTAAACTCACTTGAATCAGCCTTCAGATTCTGCATCTTGGTTTCACTTACCACAAGAGGTTTTGTGTTTCCTGCCTGCAGAGAGTCTCTGGCTAAACAACTTCTGATTCATCAATATTGTATCACAAGGCTGGCATTGCCACCAACAAGAAGGCAGACCTGCTGAGTCAACATGCTGATCATGACCAAGAGGGAAGAGACAATGATGGGGTAACACTACTGAAGCCTGAACACTTCTGGGCTATGATAATGCCAACAGAGGAGGAAATCCATAAACAGATCAAAAGTGCCATGAGACAGACAGGGCTGTGTGATCAGCATATTATGCCTTCAGTCAATCACATCTGGGGAATGATGAAGGTTAATGATCTGATTTATTATGATGGCCAAATCTATATTCCCCAAGACTATGCTCTCCATAGAGAGATCATTGCAATACACTATGATTACATCACTGCTGGTCATCTTGGCATCATCAAAATGAAGAAGCTGATACTATAAGAGTACTGGTGGCCAAAGATGGAACAGAATGTGGAAAAGTATATCAAAGAATACAAGACTTGCTAAAGGACAAAGTCATCAACCTAAGCCTGAGCAGCACTACTATATCTAAATGAGATCCTGATAAAACCATGGACACACATATCCATTGATATGATTATAGGATTATCTGACTGCAATAGTTATGATGCCATCCTTGCCATCATTGATTGCTTCTCTAAGGTGATCATCTCCATCACTGTTAGACCTAACTGGCATATGACCTGAACACATAATAAACTAGTGCTGTATCATGTTTGTACAGTCATGCTAGAGTCCACTTCAATGTGTTCTGATAGGTAAAGTGCTTCAAGGCCAGAGTCAGACTAGGCTCAAGAGAAGATAGTGTGAGATAAACTTATAGCTTAAAGCTGGACTACTACAGTGAGAGCTATCCTACTTATATACTGTTTTGCTTGAAATAGATATAACTACTATCTATTGTGCTATTCTATGCTACAATACTGATGCTGCCTGATCATTGGGGGTGAGACAATAGGGAATTGTCTGTGAGTGAGGTGACCAAGTACAATGGCATCTCATCTGTTGTGATTATCTAATCTTCCCATGCTTCTTGAGAAAGCACTTAAGATAAGATAAGTGCTCTGATAAGATAAGAAAAGAAAAAGATATGGAGAAAATCATAACAGTTGCATGCTTGATGGAACTGACCTCAAAAGAATAAGCTAAAATCCTATGGAATGAAGTGTATGTGAAATATGAGATGCTACAAGTGGTCATTTCTGATCAAGGACCTCAGTTTGTTTCCAAATTCTTGGATGACTTATATCACTTTCTCAGCATTTGAAGCAATGCCTCAGCAGCATACCACTCTCAAACCAATGAGCAGATGAAATAGATCAATCAGGAGATAGAGAAGTACTTGCAAATGTTTATCAACTATTGGCAGGACAATTGGACAGAGTGGCTTGCTTTAATGGCTTTTCAGCACAACATCCATGTCCACTCAGCAACAGGCAAAACCCTCCTTTTTGTAAACCATGGACAACACTCACATGTTGCCAAGACTGAACATCACTATACAACAACTCCCACTTCCACTGACTTTATCACTCTCATGTCTTCCAGCCATAACAAAACATATAGTGCTCACCAAAGCTGCCACAGTGATGAAGGCTCAATATGACAAATGCCACCAGCCAACATACAATTGCTCCATAAATGATAAGATATGGCTAGATACAACTAATCTTCATCTATCTCATTTAAAAAGAAAGTTGGCTGATAAACACACTGGGCTCTTTCTTATGCTTGCCAAAGTTGATAACTCTGCCTACCATCTTTAACTCTCTGATGCCTGGCATGTCCATGATGTATTCAATGAGTCTCTTCTCACACTCTATATCATGCCTGCTTTTCTAAATCAGAAAAAACTGCCTCCTCCTGAATCTGTTTTGGTTGATGACAAAGAACACTACAAGGTTGACCAAGTCCTCCACTACAAACTCCATAAGGTTCATGCATATAGTGAGAGTACTAGGACAACTGTCAATTATCTTGTCAGCTGGAAAGGTTATGAACCAGAGTCTAACCAGTGGGTCAATGAATGGCACATAAATGCTGGCAATACTATCCATGACTACCAATTATCACTGAAATGATCTATTGGGAAGATAGTCTTAATAGGAGGGTATTGTTATGATTTTTCTCCTATTCTTCTTATCTTATCTTGGTGTCTATCTAATCTAAGGCACTTACTGGTGAGCATGAGATGATTATACAACCACAATAGGTAACCCACACCATTGTCCTCCAGACAGCAATGCCATCTTGTTCACAGACAATACCTCATTGTTACACCCTCAATGACCAGAGGTGACTGGAACTATAATGCAGCAATGCACAATTGGCAGCACTATATTTAACACCAGACCAGACAGTATATAAGTAGTGTAACTCTTGCTGTAAATACCCAGCTTTGAGCTAAAGTTTATTCTATACCACTTCACCTCAAGCCAACTTGTCTCAGGCCTTGGAGCACTCCACTGAGATAACACATATAGTGAACTCTGACATGACTGTATGAACACAATACAGTGTCAGTTTATCACATGTTCAGATCATGTGTAACTTGGGCTTAACATCTCAAATGTCCACTGACTACCTATTTGAATCTGACAACCTCTTCAGAGCTTGTGTAGTACTTGTTTTATGCAACAAAGCTGACAGCCTCTGTCATCTCACCTTTCTTCATCCAGTAAATGATCCTGCTTGGCCTAGTGCCTGCAGAGGCTTGACACCATTTCTGAGTGTTTCATGGAGAAGCATGCTTGTACTATCACAGGCTTCAGGAAATTTATTGAAGGATGTTGGAAATCCTGGGTGTTGCACAGGATAGACTCCAGGCTGGTAAGGCCAGATGGAATAAACTTGTTCTTCTGCAGCTTCTACAGAGCTTGTATTTATACTCTCCAGGCTTATATCTAGAATTTACTACAACTTTCTCTTTCTCTCAAGCTTACTCATCAACTCTCAGCATGATGCTGGATTGCTCTTTTTAGAACTTTCTGGCAAAATCCCAACAAAGGAGATTGTGTGGGAGACTTTGGACTGGGTGGGTGTCCACTGGGACAAGCTCTGGATAAAGAGAAGCATCCAATGAGTTTACAGCTCATGATGAAGTCACCACAAAAGCATTGGCATCAGCTGTGGTGACCTCGTAGTAGTGGGGTGGCAGCAGAGGGAATGATGCACAATGGTAGTAAGTGTGAATAGATTGTCTTCCTAGATAATGTATGTATTGATGTCTTTTGCACGCATTTTGGAGTATCTGTATTACATAGTGTGTATTTATAAAAATATGTCGTGGTTGAATCCACTGCAAACTTTGTGAACAACTGATTGACTATTTTTTTTTTTGTCCTCAGCATTTGATTAACCGCAACAAGTAAGCTAACTACTAAGATGCAGTGGAGGTACAGGGCCTCAGGATCCTCTTTCCCTCTTGTTCCAGTCCCTCCGTTCTTCCTTCTGAGTTCCCCGGGTGTTTTGGCATGTAGTGTGGAGTAGAGTAACGGACATGTATGGTATTTTGTGCCCTCATGGTGGGCTAATTGGTTCATTTGATCCTGCGGTTGGCTGAAGCCTGGGGTGTTTTGCGAGCATATCTTGGGTGCTGGCTGTGCTGGACATGGTCTATGGTGTGGTGGGTGCATGGCAGTTATCCATGCTCGTCTTCCGTGTCGCCCTCTTCTTCTTCCCACCATTCTCCTCCTTCTTCCTCTTCTGGCTCTGGAGCAAGCTTCTCGTTTTGTGGTTGTCCTGTCCGGGTGAATGCTCCCGTGTTCTCCATGAACTCGCTCAGTGCTGATTCCTTCCTTGGTGCCAAGGATGTCTGGTAGGTAAATAGTCCTTGACACATTCCGGAGGATCCCCCGTTGTTCTTCGTAGAGGGGGCATTCC
>NW_025064903.1:155768-156604 GCF_019112545.1 Guyanagaster necrorhizus
GCCCACAGGTGTCGCATGCGGGTCTTTATGGTCTTCCCATCTTCGTTGGAACTGTTCAATGAGATCAGCAGAGTAGAACGATGCGAGTATGGGCAATACCGGTGATCCTTGGGGAATTCCATTTTCTACTGGTGCCATCTCTCCTCTTTCCCCATCCAGACATACTGCGGCTTCTCTGTTTGATAGGAAGCTTGCTGTCCACTTGACGTATTGGAGGGGGACCTGTTTTCGCCTCATCTCTGCTAGAAGTCGGTTGTGGTTGACAAAATCGAAGTATCCTTTTATGTCGAATGTCAATGCTGACGTCGCCATCCCATGGTTCCATGCTGCCTGCACATCGTTGATGAAGGATAGTATTGCATCATTTGCAGAGTAGTTCGAGCGCCCTCCAAATTGCTGGTCGGGGATCAGTCCTTCCTTTCCTGCAATGAACGTGAGCCTTCTTGCGACTACCTTTTCCAATATTTTCCCAAGGCATTCCGGTAGCGCTATAAGGCGATATGCTCTGGGGTTAGAGTAGTCTGGTTTGTTCGGTTTGCGTAATGCCACTACAACTGCCCGACACCATCGTTTAGGGTGGTATCCCACTGCTAGGCATTGGTGTATTAGGAGGAGTATATCCTCACTCCCAACATCCCATGCCCATTTTATTGCTAGGTAGCTCATCTGGCTGAATCCAGGTGCCGTTTTCATGCTGGCTCCTCTGATGGCTTCATCAACTTCTGTCCAAGTGACGTGTTCGAATGGCAAGTCGTCTGGTGTTGGGTCTGTTAGGTTTGGTCTCTCGTTGTCTGGTATTGGGGGTGGGGGTTGGAATAGCTCCTCTCTGAGTGCTC
>NW_025064903.1:156764-229605 GCF_019112545.1 Guyanagaster necrorhizus
GGGATATGTTATCTGCCACTTCGTCTAGTTGGGGGTTCCACCATGGTCGTGCCTTGGGGCTCGGTTTTCTGCGGGGTATTGTCTCCTCTGCCGCTGCTTCCATTGCGTCCATTATCGCATTTGCTGCATTGTCTAATTCCTCTGTAGATGGTATTCTTGAAGTATCAGCAATTCGTTTGACAGTGTCATGGTACTTAGCTATTTGGGTTAGGTATTCTTCCTTGAATTCCTCTGGTTTTGCTGCCTTGTAATTGAAGCATGTTGCTGTAATGTTCTCGATCTCTATCAGCTCTGGGTCTACCGTCCAGACGATAGGGAAATGGTCTGAGCCATATGACTGATTGACTATTGACTACCCGAATATGATGGTAGATAAAGTCTTGGTCGAGCATTTGATAGTAAAACTTGGTGCTGAATCAAATCTACTGACCTTTATTTGCTACTCGACGTGTCGTTACACGTGTAAGGCTGCAGATCAGCCATCCTACGGGTACATATGTCAGAGAATTCGGACAACAACGTCAAGCAATCATTTGACCATCATCAACCCAATCGTTGCCGCTCTCTATCAATTATCCTCTATTCCATTCCCGTTCCTTGAGCACTTCAGGTTCTAACCATTTTCACTGTAATTCATCCAAAGCCAGAGCTGGAGCGACTCGGATGTGTGCAGTGTTTATATTTCGTCCTGAATAACTACGGATTAATAAGCGTTCAGCTTCAGCCATGTATAGCCATCCCCCAAGGACTCGCGGATGCCATAGTGTGCGTCCTTAGCAACGACCGTCGCAGTCTTTGCGCACTTTTTACCCGTATCATGCTCCCTACGTTCTCAAGCGAGAGTCCATTTTTTCCGTATTGTCCACCTTAAGAAAGAATGTTCTGTCTCAACTTTCTTTAACCTGTGTGCGATGTCACCGGATATTCCACATCTGGTGAAGGATCTATTTGTGGCCCTACCCTTCACTATGGAACACAGATACGGTCTTGATCGACTCCTAGAGTGTTATCCTCTTCCGAATGTCCGAAGACTCACCATAGAACATCGGATTCAGTGCTTCAGCATCAAAAACGACGTTCCCAGCGCCTTGTTATCGTATCCTCTCAGCTCACTGACGCTCAACATTCAATTGTACCGGTATGAGGACCTGTATGAGCTTCTGATGTGTTATCCAACTCTCAAACATCCTGACACTTCTTTCGCCGATGTTTTGGATATGAATCGTATGATGGGAATGGATTCAGAGAGGATCAAGGTCAACTAGGGCACGATTCTCTCAATCCAAGACTTGTCCCGGGGCTCAAGTTGGAGATGCTGCATGTGCCCTTCCTGACCTTGGAAGCATGCAGGAATGACAATGACGCAGTTACAACGTGAAATGGTTTATCGACTGTCTGGAATACGGACATGGCCCCGTCAACGTATCTCGAATAAACATCCTTCTTACACCATCGGGGGAACTTGATGGTAGTTTTCTTGAGCACTCAGTTGACATTTGGACATCCTTAGATTCTACAATGACGACCCCAAGATTCGGGGCTACCACTCTTTGCATCTGGGTTGGCTATGTGGTAGAATGGTACCCAAGGAAACCTGACGCGGATTTGCTGGAAATAACGCAGCGGTTCATCTGCAATGCGTTCCCTCGTTTACATTTGACGAATAGGTTGGAGGTCCATTGCAAGGTGTTATAATATTCATTCGATGAAGTGATGCACTTGACGGGCTAGATATAAAGGTTGTCTTTCTTTAGTTTTTCTGAATTTTATTCTTCCCGTTTCATATATATTCCGCATCCTTTTCGCTGTGACGTAAGCTCATCTGAAAGTTTAAACAAATCTATCGGTCCTATTATTGCGCCATCATCGAATTTGAACCCATGTAGGTCGATCTTGGGCAGATTGAGCTCACCAGACTTCTTCACATATTGCGGCCCGAACAGCACCTTTACCTCACCCTTGAAAGCACCGGTCAGTGATCTCTGGGCATGAACTATGTAATGATGTTTCCCAGCACATGCAGCGAATATTAGTCATGTCGAACGTGAAGTGGATAAGGCTCTCCAGATAACTCGTGAAGACTGATAGAGTAACTGACATACAGACCGTAAAATTCTCCATCCTAAAGACATTAGCATAGCCTTTCTACCGTGAATAGGTGATATTCGTTGCTAGTGCTAATATATAGTGGTATTCATCCGTGATATATGAGCGTAAACACTTTCAGAACGTCCGATGATGAAATAGTCTGTGGGTGTCTAGGTCGATTTTGTGAGCTTTTCAACAAGACGCTTTCGATACATCATATGACGGAATAACATGCGCTTTGTCTTTCCCATCTCAATATACTCTTCCAGAATGCGATATTTATGTTGGAGTACGAGGGGTATATACGAATCCTTCAACCGATTGTCAGATGAAAAGTCCAAGTATTGTATATCAAATACGCACCTGAAGACAGTACACTGCCAGTTCTCGTCGAGTAGAGGAGTTAGCATCTGGGCCAGCTTGTAGCTTCGGTATATCGCTGTATGCAACATCCCCTTTCAGCATCCCGGGCTCGCGTAGCAACCTGGCAGCGACGTTTCTGAGCTTATAACTCCGGAGACGGAACTTATCATGATTGCAAGCAAAGTGGCGGAACATATCAAGCACTACTCTGCCTGGAATGGCAACCGTTCGGCCCATCCAGTCTTTATATTTTAAGCTATACCATGTTTGAGGTTCCGAGGAGGTCGGAGGGCCTAAAGAAATACATTAGAAGAAGAACCGATGACAGAGATGGTAACAGTACCGGCTTTCAACCGTCCCAGTATCAGGTCAAAACCCAGTTGACGGCCCCGAGTGATCAGGTAATCTAGGTCGAAATTTAAGATATTCCAGCCGGTCATGACATCTGGATCTATATCATGGATGAATTCCTGCCAGGCAGCTAGCATCTCTCTCTCTGAGGTATACGATCGAACATAAGCTCCCTCGATGGGATCGCACGAACCGACAGTAAAAATGACACGCAAGAACGGGTCCTTGGTCCCTTTCGAAGTCCCATCAATTGAGACTAAGCAAATCGGGAGAAAAAGTAAACTTGCCTAGGTGCGAAACTACATTGGATATCTGTATGACGGGATCCTGTAAAGACTCGGAAATGAATTTCCCTGGTTTCTTGGGATCTTCTCGTGTCATGGATTCGATATCAAAGTACAGAATCCTAAGCGGAGCGTCCGGGATTCTCGAATCGGACGCGTTCAACGCGTTATGACTGTTGAAAATGATGAGAGATTGAAGTTGCGGTTCATGCTCGACCAACGCACGGGATGGTCAGCTCGATCTGGCATCTTGAGACTTGATCGCTTGTTTCCGTGAGCGCATAAGTCTCAGCAGGACATTCAATCCAGCCTCCCATGCCTGGTAGCTGTGCGAATGCAATGTTGTAGATGATGATTGGGGTAAGGTATGTTATAGGGAACTAACCTGACGGTCGGCCAAAAAGCATGTCGCAATGTCCGTATGTGGATCGATATATGCAGTAGCTACAGTATTGTCGCGTAGCTGTAATTTTTTTGGATACGGGTAAAAGTATGGTCTAGAACCGGTTACGGTTGCCAAAACGGTGTTTCCGGACTGAATTATAGTTAGTATATGTGCACGAGATGCCATATGCCATGGCATCTACCTCTGTAACACCGTACATCAACACGTCCCTACTTTCATGCGACCATTGTGACGACTCTATGTCGACGAGCTGGAAAACTGTGAGGAAACCGAGAATGTCATCATGTGCCTCGGGCCCGGGCGTGGGGAAGAAGCATATACCTATGTTATCCTGTAGAGGATCGAGCTGAGAGTATTTGGGTCGTTGATGTTGTATGTCTCTCAGCGCTAAGAACCGAGTTGTGCTATTATCCGTTCTTTGCTCAACGTTGGCAGCTATGGTTAGTTTGTCTTGAAGAGTATCCACGAGTCCTTCCATTCTAGTATGAGTGGCACCCCTGGGAATTGTGGATAGTAAGCTGGATGTGGCGATGGGCCGCTGGAAGATAGCTGGGGGTCCCGAGCTACAAGTGTAGAATAAGCGCAATATCGAGCAGCAAAATAAAGGCGGTCACGCACCTAGTACAACGCATGGTTGTCCCCGTGAATAGTACACCTGAATAGCGCCGGTACATCGTAAGTCCCACAACCATAGATGTGTATTTAATGGTCAATACAAGGCTTTGGTCGTTCCGCAGGCGATCTATCGTTGAGAAGGGAATGTGGAATGGTTCGGCTTGGAGAGAAGGACAAACATTGCAACACTTGAGAAGAAGAATGGTGACCTGACGACTAACGCGCGACAAAGCGGAACGCCAAAACATCGTGTTCATTTGGCAAAGTACAGAAACCCAGAGCGAGGGCACCCCATGAGCAAAATGCATGACCAGAGAAACATTCTGACGGGGACCCAGCACGGTATCGTTGATCAGATCTTTAGTCCAGCCATCCTGCGGGAATTTATTTAATTTTACTGATGTAAGTCGGACGTAGTACCGATGGAATACGCGATGTCATGAGAGAGGTGCCGCCGGCACAATGCTTTTACTGCATTAGTACAAGGATCCAGACGGCAACTCGATTAGGTTAGATGCCGGTATTTGCGACTAACGCGAACATTCACGGTGTCTGTTGATACTGATATCACCGAACACTGGATGGTCGCTTACGATACCGCCTTTTCTGCTCCACTCAACACCGATGTCCTCCGTCCATGCTGCAGAGGATGGAGATGGCAAAAACCCAGGGATTCCGCCCAAGAATGCCCAAGGGACACCTGATGACTCTGATGACTCTGAGCGCGTTCTCCAGCCTGGACCAACGGCTAATCCCCCTCAGCGACAGAAAAAGGCAGCTCGCAGTGTATTTGGGCTGCAGCAACGTGAATTCAAGGTCGGAGGTGCGTTACCCTGTTCTTTTTACTTGCTGCATATCTCACTGAGAGTGAAGGGAATGACCCGTCCGACTATGAACAAAAATTTCCGGAAGATAAACGGCACGAGGAACTGGGTCCGCTTGCTAGAGTATGGCGTACATACCTTGAAGAGTGTGATGCGTTTGACAAGGAGATGTTGGATGAATGGAGGGATGGACTAGATGTTTTCCTGGTTTTCGTGAGTGCGAATACTGCAATTCGAATATTCCTTTGTTGACGACTGAATGAAAGGCTGGTCTATTCTCCGCCGTGGTCACTACGTTCGTTGCTCAGACATCGCAGAGCCTTCAAGTCGACTACGGTCAAGTCACGGCGACACTTGTGTACGAGCTCATCGACGTCCAGCGTGCGGCGGCCAATGGCTCCTCCATGAACGACGTTCCCCGTTCAGACCTTACTCCGTTTTCGACATTTAGTCCCGCGACGTCTGATGTGTTAGTCAACGGACTGTGGTTTACCAGTCTCTCATTCAGTTTGACAACCGCACTATTTGCTGTCCTGACAAAACAATGGATTCACCAGTATGTCACCGTTCCGTCGGGGACACCACGGGACAAGTGCCGTGTACGTCAATTCCGGTACATGGGGCTCCAGCAGTGGAGTGTGGGTCTCATCATTGGGTTGTTACCTGTTCTGTTGAGCGCGTCAGTTGGAGTGTTTTTTCTAGGTCTGGTTATTTTTTTAGTCCCACTGAAAGTGTCAATTGCATATGTCGTCGGGATCATCGCCTCTGTGTCCTTCGCTGCGTATTTCATCACGAATTTCCTTCCGATTTGGTACGCTTCATGCCCGTACAAGACGCCATTGTCGCATTATGTGTTCCTTCTCTATGCCTACCTCGCTCACCTCATATCCTCGGTCTGTTGTGGGTCACCATCGTCGAAGCCTCAGGCCATCCACTCGCTGCGAGACGTTGAGCTTGTAGCTGTGGAGTCCTGTGTGGATGACATCGATGTACATGCCTTGGCCTGGTTGTTCGGCATGTCCTCCAACCCTAGTGTACAGAGTATTGTTGTACAATCAACCAGTGCTTTACCGCTGAGGTCAGTGGAATCTCTAAAACAACATGCGAAGGGAATTTCAGACATATGCAATACCCTCATTGAACGCATGCTGGATCGTCCTCAAGAAAGTGTGCTCGATCGCCTTCTTCGCACAAGTCTCCGTTTCGACGTCGGCGCAGTCTACCGGTGGTCTGTAGAACGAAGAAAGCAATTTCTCTCAGGCTCTGCGGAGCTTTTGTGGAGCCCGTTTGGTAATTCAAGTCCCAAAGAGGTCGTGCAACTGGTGAAAGCTCAGTTGACTTTTCCCAGAGATGAAGATCTGGATCTGCAGCCTATTGTATGGGCCTATTTGCTCCAGAGATTGCCACCCTTTGATGTACATGATGGTCTCCTTCAAATGTTCTTCCATGCAATTCCCTCATCCTACTGGCATGCGAACTATGTCCTGCCTCCTCTTTTCCTGACAAGGGACGGACTGAAGATTTGTTTGACTGACCATTCCAGAGATCATGACGTGGTTAATCTTCTGACAGCTGTTGAAACGTATCTGTATCCCTACGTTGCCGATGTCATATTGCGCCGTTTCAGGGGTGTGAAGGACAGTGTTTTCCATTCTGATCCCACCGACGAATTTCCCCCACCTCAGGATCCTCGACTATGCATACTTTTGACCATTGCTGGCTCTCCTTCTATGCAAACGGTGACCATCGCCGATCCTTACATTGATACTTTTGAAACGGTTATTCGAAACATTGGAGTGTATATGGGTGTTGGTTCATCCCGGCTATATGATGATCCAGGGTACGACAAGATGCCTTCTTTCAGACTAGATTGCAATCGCTACGCAGTTCTAAAGCTGCTGTATACATTGGTGTCATCTGAGGACTTCAGTGGCAGCACTTCGATGCGAAGTGAAGATCAGAGTATCTTGTTGGTGATTTTTCTTCGCGTACTCAAATCGACGTTTCCTCGACCTCAATTTCTTCCCGATTCGGAGGACTGGTGCACCCCATACATGGCTTCCAACTTTGTCAGAATCGCTTTCCAGGATAATCCATGGATAACTGCATATGAACCCACATACCTCTCTCACTTTAAACTGACAGCAGAACTCGCTACTTTTTTCTTCCAGTTCCCCCCCATCATGGAGGAGGTCTTTTCTCATGTCGTTTCACGGCGTCTTCTTGACCAGATATTACATGACACTAATCTAGTTGATCCGGCATTCTTCCCTCATCCGGCATTCTTCCCTGATCTGCCGATAATCCTTGATGCCTTTATCACCGGGCTGGCATCAAACTCTGGGATCTCCCAAATGTCCACTGACTACTTATTTGAATCCGACATCCTCTTCAGGGCTTGTACAGTACTTGTTTCCTGGGACAAAGCTGACAGCCTCCGTCGTCTCACCCTTCTTCGTGCAGCAAATGATCCCGCTTGGCCTGAGTGCCTGCAGAAGCTCGACACCATTTCTGAGCATTTTCAGTGGCCGAATTTCATGGAGCATGCTTGTACTATTGCAGGCTTCAGGGAATTCATTGAAGGAGGTTGTGTGGGAGACTTTGGACTGGGTGGGTGTCCACCGGGACGAGCTCCGGATAAAGAGAAGCATCCGATGGGTTTACGGGTCATGATGAAGTCGCCACAAAAGCATTGGCATCGGCTGCGGCGACCTCGTAGTAGTGGGGTGGCAGCAGAGGGAACGATGCACAATGGTAGTAAGTGTGAATAGATTGTCTTCCTAGATAATGTATGTATTGATGTCTTTTGCATGCATTTCGGAGTATCTGTATTACATAGTGTGTATTTATGAAAATATGTCGTGGTTGAATCCACCGCAAACTTTGTGAACAACTGATTGACTATTGACTACCCGAATACGATGGTAGATAAAGTCTTGGTTGAGCATTTGTGTTGGAATAGCAATCCTGAGTGAGCACGAGAATGTACTCGAAGATATGATGCCAGTCAGCGGCAGCTGACTTGGATCATGATCCGGACTTATTTAGTATTTCATAGAAAGATCTCGAAGTAATACAAAATGTATTGAAGTAGAATGTCTCTCTCTCGAGAGGCTAATTCTAATCCTCTGTACATTACTCTGCTCTCTACTTACAACAATTTGATAGTAAAACTTGGTGCTGAAATAAATCTACTGACCTTTATTTGCTACTCAACATGTCGTTACATGTGTAAGGCTGCAGATCAGCCATCCTGCGGGTACATATGTCAGAGAATTCGGACAACAACGTCAAACAATCATTTGACCATCATCAACCCAAGGCCTATCGTTGCCTCTCTCTATCGATTATCCTCTATTCCGTTCCTGTTCCTTGAGCACCCCTTGTCCAGATTCTGAAAGAAAGACCATATGCACCATATGCAATGGATATAATCTATGAAGTTGAGGGGTAACTAAGAAAAGGCAGAGGTTGAGGTAAAAAGAAGAACACATATAGATTTACATGAATGTTAAACCAATGGGTCTGAACTTGATGTTGGAGTAAACAATAGATATGCTGGACTCAGCCTTAACTGTAGTGGGAATGCTGGAGGTTGTAGTGCAGGGTCCATGAGAGATACCAGGTTGGCAGGGATCACTGTCAGTGGAGTAGTTGCTGTTGAGCCATAATATGTTGACAGTGTAGTCATCTCTCAGCAGATAGTGGTTTTGCCTCTCACCTCTCCCTTAAGATCCTCACTCTCTGAATATAGGTATCAGTGAGAACAAAACAGTAGGAAAAGAATAGTGCTTAGTAGATGTTATAACTCTATAGATGGCTTCTGTCCTCTTGTTGAGATAGTACTCATTAGGCTTGAATTTCTGCCAATGCATTGTTTGTGCTCATGAAAAGTTATACTCTGAGCCTTTGTCCTTCATGTTGTCAACCACATTTCTGGAACTGTTGAACATCACATGAAGAACACCCAACATATCAGGGACATTCTTTTCTAAACTGCTGGCAACTGGCTTCACATCTTGTTGATAGATTCCAAGTCAAGAGTCTTCAGTGGCACTGACAAGGTCAAATGTGCTGTTACACATCAGGCCATGGGGATGGTAGAAGGTCTTTTCCCTAGGACTCATGATTTTAAGGTCAGTTGCATAGAACAATGGTGGTAGTGACAAGGTTAAACTTTCAGAAACACGCGGTCACATGGTGTAAATCATATTTCAATTTGTCACAAGAGGGCGGTGCGGCTAAAATCAGGTGGGAGATCCTGATATTAAACAGAATACCAACTTACTTTACATAGTAAAATGATGGTTTCATCTGAATGCGATGCCTCAACATCCAATATTCTTATCTTCCCTTTTCCTTGATAAAATGAGTCACGGCAACCTGGCCGGCAGTTGAAATAATATTATCCTGCTATCAAATTAGTTGCCGACTACTCGGTTTATCTCGGTCTCATGCCAAGAATGCCGAACATTCCTGTTTTTTTCCATGTTCGGGAACCTTGCTTACCTTCAACTACTCAGTCTCCCCTCGCTACGGTCATTCTCTTTCATAGAAATGCCTACCATCTGTGGGACAGTATATAACTCGCTAAGGAATTCTACGCGAGACGCTGTAACGTTCTTCTGGTTTCTTACCGAGGGTAAATATCATTTTTCTTTTTCTAGGTGTCCCGTCTTCATTCTTTAAAGATACGGAACTTCCGATGACTCTCCTTCTGAGAAAGGTGAAACTTTCCCCATTTCCGTCTACATTGACTGAAGATGATTATCTCGGTCCGGTCTGAGAGAGGATGCACAGGCTGTGCTTGAGTATGCGTTGGCTGATCAGCAACTCTCCCAGGTGCCCATTGTACGCGTCTTTCACTTGCGGACATAGCATTCATGCTTACTGGGTACTGTAAAAAATATTGTATGCGGCCACTCATTAGGCGGGGCCGTAGCCATCGACCTCGTCAGCCGAACTCTCACCAAGTTACATGGCCAAAGCTCTGTCCCTCCCTCCAACTAAACTCGTACAACAGGTATTCTCCCTCATAGTGGAGAACACGCTCTTATCCATACTCACCATCGTCGGGGGGTGGAGCGTCCTCCGCCATTTGCTTTTATCGTCCACCAGAAATGGGATTCCAAGTCCAAGATTTCGTCCATACCAGGGACGCTGCCGCTCCTCATGCTCAGCGGACAGATGGACCCTGTTGTTCCCAAAGTGCATATGAAGAAATTGTGGGAACTACGTTCACCCCGCGATTTGGATATATTCAAGTCTCTCCGTTACGCTGGACATGGTAAGAGATCCAGAGTATAGGCTGATGATCTGGATACAGAACCTAACGCGGCCGAACCGCATTATTGGAACACGATAGAGACGTTCCTTACTATTGTCCTTCAGAGGCAGAAATCTGCTACCTCTCCTCCATGAGCAGGTCTTGTGAGAGAGTATATGTTCTCAGTGTTTTTCCGTTTGCTTTATATGTATAGTAACCGATGCTCCTGTTCTCTAATATTATGTGTAGTACGCAGTATGGCATATGATACATACAAAATTTAATCCCTACGAAATTGCGTTGACAACCTATGGCGCACGAGAATACACCGAAACAGTCCCACTCTCCACTGACCTCCCACCAGTCGACGACGTAATCTGACCGAACCCCAACGCCCAGGTCAAGTCCAGCTGGGCCGTCAGATACGCAATCTTACTTCGCATCCCGGCAATCTGTTTGCGCAGACGCTCCTCACCAACACCCCAACCTTCCTCCGAGCTAAACTTTGCAGATCGCAACGAGACGCGCGGCGAATTGCTGTAATTCCGACTGTCTAGCAGTAGGCGGAAGAGGGAACGAGAGGAAAGCCAGGTTTTCGCTGATGGTTGTGGATTATAGGGATGGGTGGAACGTCCGCAAAAACTCTGTACGGCAGTGGGAACGCATCTACCAGACCGACGATTCGCCAGGTAAGCGCTTGGTGTGTTCCGTACTGACTCACAGGCACTGATTTCTCCACCAAGATTATAAACGGGGAAATACAATCAACATTTGCTTCGCAAGTGTTGCATTAATCCTCTGGTTCGTACAGAAATACTACTATTGTCGTAGAAACGCACGAAACGCAACACTCTATGCCAGACTGAGTGAGGACGAGAAAGCGGAAAAAAACGATAGAGCGGAGGAGAGAGGTAATCGGGGCCTCACCTTTAGATTTACTACATAAATTTCAAGCTAATACAGGCGTAGCCCACTGGGACTCTGGCTTTAAGCCCCGGTTTTCCAGCCAATTCATAAATTCGCCGGCAATCTTCTGATGACCGGCAACGGTTGGATGTAGGTTGCTGTAATGTCAGTCAGTCGGCAATGGGTACTAGGAGGAGTGCAGTGAAAATATACTCCGGGAACACATCATCCCACGAGACCCAACCTGTCGCATTGACGAGGAAGATATTTTTATCGTTGCTGTATAAAGTACAATGGTGAGCAAGCGAATGAAATGCCACGAGATGTCAGTACCTCATGACCACTATCTGTTCATACCTTCCGTCGTAATAATAGCTGATTTCGCCATCTGCAGCCGGCCAGCCCCACTGAAATCATGGTTGAATGATCGGTCAGTTGACTGAAAGGTCGCGTACGGGTGTGAAGACGAAGATTGGTTGTCTGTCATAAATCCGACGGAGGCGGCGTATGAAGTCGAGGTATACCTGGAATGGGCATAAACCTCTTGGTATCTATTTGGATACCGCATACTCACCTGGACAAATTCATCCCCAGAGACCGGATGAGAGGCGTCATTTGCCCTAGATAGCATAGCTTAAACATTTAGCACGACCCCGGACAATCAATTTACCCTATATGGATTACTATGTGCGTAGGAGTTGGCTTATCGCGAGAGAAATCCCATGGCGTCGTGTAGTTGTGGTCGGTAGTGTAATAGTATCCAGTATCTTCTGTCTTTTATGAGATTTATGAGCGACTGGTCAATAATCACTTCACTTTGTTGATTACCTTGAAGAACTGGAAAGACATTCCATGTACATTGCCGTAGGATGGTACATCCTTTGGTGGTGTCGGCCTTCACCACCGAATACCAAACAGGAAAACTCACCGTCAGAGTGATTCCCGGCTGGGCGATGACTGTGTGTTCTGCCTTGAAGCGTTCTCCGACAATAAAAGTCCACGCCTGGTCTACCCCCATAGGAATATATTGCCCCTATACGAGTTCAGATCAAAATAAGTTTTACTAGTAGGGACTCTTACTGCAGACAGTGAGTCGCCTATGAATAAGAATGCAAGCTCTGAGGGCTTGTATGACAGCAGGCTTGCACCCTGTTGGTTATCTATCATCGGCTGTTATTCTCAGAGCAGTGTCACGTTTAGAAGCCCACTGAATTCAACGCCAGGCTTTCAAGATTCATCCGATTATTCTGCCAACCCTCGACGTTGATGCGAACGACGCTAGTTCGGGACGGGGATCTCACAGGAATGACATTCGTTCCCGATGAGACGTTTACAGTCGTAAAATTATTATAGTCGACCGATACTGCAATGGACGTCAACGGCGACGTAGTGTGAGGACCCAGATCCAGAGCCAGCGAGTGTAGATTTTGTACATGCAATTTGAATCCTGTGCCGGCCCTGTATAAGACGACGATGTGACGACACTAATGTCAAGTTGAGCGCGTTACGCTCTCACCACCAAGTGCCTGGCGAAGTATCCCATCGGCCATGGAAGTAGATTTGGGGGTCAGTGTTCTCGATTTTCAAGGACATGACGGTTGTCGATAGAACCAGGGAAACAAGAACCAAGGCCGTTGGGAGAAACATTGAAAACGTTTTACGAATGCGATAGCTCGTTGTCGGCCTTATAAGTGCCAGAGCCTCAGTCAGGTGCATGCGAAGTTCAAATGCCCGATGATTTACCGAATGACACCATGTGCAGAGTACTCTTGAACCTGCAGACCCTCCTAGCGGAGGAACATCTGTACGTGATGTAGCAGATAATTCTAACGCTCTCCGCTGTCCGGAGGATCGCCCGGACAGGATTCAAGATTGATCCTGCCTCAAATCCTGCAACCTGCAGAGCCATGAGGCTACTTAATATCGGTGTGAGGCTCAGCAACGCTTTCCATGTCGCTGTCACGCATAGAGCCTTTCAAGGAGGCAGTTCTCGAGCAATCTCTCGACGGCCATCACCACTGACTCTGTCTGGGTAAGCGAAAAAAACCAATCTCGGACGTATATCCGACAAAGATCACTTACCACACAAGGTATTCGAGTTATCACTGGTAATGATCATGGCAGCAGGAGGTATAAAGCAAGTGTAAAGTGGTCAATACCGGAGGCTATGAGTGAATAACGCTGGGGCTGATGGCAAATGCCGGCAGCAACAGCATCATCATCCCGGTGACGCGGCCTGAAGAGTTCGTTTTACAGCCCGCATCAAGCTTACATTCTATTGTCCAAAAGGGCTTCAAACCAAGCGCTGGGAAAACTGAGGGACATCGACTCACAGCAAGCATGCTCCGTGCTGATTGGCTCATCTTATTTGAAACCCTTACAAGATCTGATGCCAATATCATGCTCCACTACTTCCCGAGGACCTGACTACCCTGTCAAATCCCAACGAGTCATTTCGATACATGTAAGGAGTCGGACCCGATAAAGGCACACTATTCCCATCCAATTATTTTCGGGCAAGCTAGTTCGTATGGGATTGGCCGGACATCGCATCCGTGAAGTTCGCGCTACCAGTGTGGGAAGTGCTATATAAGAAAGGACATCTTGGGAAATTAGCTCAGACTTCTTGTGATGTCCAGCGAAACAGAAAGCAGCCCGTTCGCCGCCCTTTACCGAGGCAACTTAATTCCTTTGCATGCTGTCCGTGAGTTTCCGCCTCTATCTCTGCCTTTCAGGAGTAATAATTTTGCAGTCGTTGGCTTGACTTGGATAGTACACGACTACTGCAAGTACTTCATCCCTAACTGTGAATTATCCTCTCTGATGTTGTTGAAGTTGTGACGCTGGAAGATGAGGTGAGTAGTTTCTCGTCCTCTGGGCAACTGTATTTGATATGGGATCGCTAGATACGTTATATCTGGGTGAATATGATGTACAGTGTTCAGGATGACACGAAGTTTACTTTATTTCAACAGCCACAGAATCGAAACATAGGAAAAATTATGTTCTTATGGGTGCGCAGGCTTCTCTTATTATATATACGATTACCTTTGACGCGTTTTCAGGTTCGGTACTACAGCATAGCGCTACTCCTCTTCGACACTGTACAGATTCATGTCTTCTCTATACCTGGAATAACATCCGATAACCTGTAAGTTCATTTATTCCCCAAATGTCTACTGCGTTGTCATCAACGTTGAGCAGATGCGTAGCCATGGACTCAATCATCCGGGTAGTCGGTGCAATAAGCCTATGGTCCGTCGAAATTATCATGCAGCTGCGCGTCTATGCCCTATTCAAATGCTCCAAAAAGGTATTTTCCTCGGATTACCTGAATTCGATTGTGAACCGCCTTTTTCTAGGTCGCCGTAATTAATGCCGTGCTATTTGCGGGTTCTATTGCTGGATTTTCATGGATTTTGATTCATAATGCCGTTAGACGAAGAGCCGTAATTGCTTATGCGATCCATCTGCCTCTTCCGGGGTGTCCGGTCATTCACACTGGGATTGAATGGGCTCAATGGGTACCCGGTGAGTAGCTCAGCTGTTTCAATGAATTAGGGGACTACCTGCTAAATCTTCCCAAGCAACCGCATATGAAGGCGTCCTTTTCGGTTTTGCGCTTTTTAAGACATTAGAATCAACGGCAGGCAGGATTCAGAAGGGACGTCGTGTGTCCCTCTATTCTCTTCTGCTTCGTGACAATATCTTGTACTTTTTTGCGTAGGTTCTACGTCTATCATTTCCCTCGCCTTCTAATCCAACTTTTTAACAGAATATCATGTATCTTGGTATTTAACAATCTTATGGTTGTCGTACGTCTTCCATCTCTTCGAGACCGTAACTAAGTACCTGATGCACTTCATTAGGGTGTGACCAAGATACCGTGGTTCAGTTACGGGTGCGCTCTTTCCTTCTTTTAGTTCAAGCTGTATCCATAATACTTCCATAGCCCTTTCCACGCCGCAGTAGGCGTTCTTACGACCCGCATGCTTCTGAATCTACAGAAGGCAGCTTCTCCCGACATAATCGCCTCTACTTTTGAGCGAAGCGGTAGCGGCAATACCGAGAAAAGTTCTCGTCAAACCGACCTCCCCTGGCGAGCAGCTAGCGGGCCCACACGGCGCTCCGGATCCATAGACTCATATTCGACCGAGCATTCTTCCCCAAATACATTCCCAATGCGGGGTATCATTGATTTAGAAGCCCCAGTAACGACGGCTTGATTGTTTAACACATCCCTACATAACTATTTATTGTGATCTTTGAACCTGTGTTCGACACAATGTGTGTCGTTGATATGGATAAGAATCTAAGAATCATAGGAAGATATCGAGAGTACAGCACTATGTCGCAGAATTTAGATCCATTTGCAGCAGCTGAAACGCACTGCGCCTGCAATCATATGGGAGTAATGAGTGGTTGTTTCAGGGAGTCATTAAAGCGTGAGATCACTGATTATAAGTTGCTACCAGGTGCCTGAGCTGATGAGAGAACCAGTAGAATACGTTGAATAAGTGATATTAAATCAAATCCTGATCGTGTAGCAATGAACAAGCCCAGACAAATGATCATCATGATCTATCTCAGGACCAATGGTAACGTGAGCGTATTCGGCCATTCAAGTTCCACCAAATCGCACTTTCGGTTCCAAACCACCGTGTCCAAAAACATAATTGACTGGAATCATGATCATTCTTAGTGAAAGCCAGTAACTGACAGCGATGTGCACAGAGCTTCTACATCATTCATGCCGTGCTTCGGGAGCTGGACATAAAGCTCTTCTTTTACTGTGTGGGACAGTCTATCTTACAGTTGATGGTTAGGTAGGCGCTCATCGAATAGAGACTATCATCCTCGGATATCGACTCCCAGATGCAAAGGCTCAACTACCACATGTCTGATTTCTTCAAACCATCTTTCATTCAACATTCAGTAGCTGGTAGCTTTACTTGGCCAGTATCTCTACTCATCTTTGCAGCTACCATTCATTGACATTCAGCTCAACTCTCACAGCCACAAGGTTATGCATGATATAGGGGACATACACTTGCATATCCGAAGGGATAACGACAGATGATTGGACCTCGCGGGGTCTTCTCACATTTAATGACAGGCCGAGTTTATCTACGGTTGTCTGATCGAAATTCCAGCGTAAACAGGTGATGCTGATGCATCAGAGCATTTGAGATTGTAACCAACATAATGGATGAATCCAAAATCAAGAATCACTCCGGACCGTAGATGGAACGTATCGTCGCGAGGTAGATCCCCCATACAAGAAAGCGAAGCCTATTCCAGTCATGAAATTATCCAGATAGTCACCTATCATGCTTTCGTTGTCTTTTGTTATGATGGTGACGGTTTCGATATGACTCGATTTCAACGAAGCTATTGTTTCCATGGCCGAAGGGAAATGGTAAACGTAGAACACGGCCGTCCGAAGTTCTATCAAGCAACTCAGATCAGGAAAACCTGAAAAAGATGAATTCTGGTTGATATCATTAAAGAATGATGTTCGCACCATTATCCCACTCCACAATAGTCAAAGCAACGAAGCGAAGACTTCTATGGCCTACGCGCAGGATATCATTGATTGGTTTGGGATCCAACGTGCGCCAGTGACCTCCAAACTTCAGCTTGAAAGCCATCAACTCACGTGTCTGGGGGAGTCCCCTAAGCCAATGCAAGAGATCCCGATTCCAGCATTTCAACGAGATCCAACGTAACCGCATGGGAAGTTTGCATTCCCTCAACGAGAGCGGGATATCCTCAGTGCCCCCCGGGCGGAAGAATTTTATCGAAAGTCGTTCAAGTTGGTAGAACAGGCTCGAATACCAGAGCAGGCGCCTGAAGTCGGCAGCGGATGTCTCTTCGCCATCTCCAAGACTCCCATAATTAAACGAGAGCCGCTGAATATCCGGGAAATGGCGGTATAGTGCCATCACCGGAGTCAATGACTGTCCGGCAATTATTGCTCGCTTTGGCATAGCATTGGCATTTGAAAGAGCACGGAGAGCGTGCTGGTATCGAATCATTGGGTCGCACTTTGTGTACATCTGAAGGCAAACTGTCTGGATATGCGGCGATATGGTGTTTTCTGGCGACTGCAAGAGCTTGACGAAATATCGTACACGGTCGCTGGAGTGGATATGTGTCCACAAAAGGCTCCGACTGATTGGGACCCATGCCCTGCAGACGAGGCTGCAAGTGAGGAGGGTCTTTCGGTCAGAGCGACAGAGACTGATGATGATCTCGCACAGTTCTTGGGGAAGGATGGAATCTGCGGGTACATTCACCTTCATACGCTTCCGAGATCTTGGATAAATGTGTGAGCACCAGACACGGAGACGTCGTAGAGGATGGAGAATGCAGACGCAACAGCAAAAGTCGATGATGATGAGAAGATGTTCTTTGTAGCATCGGCGGTGTGGAGGATAGTCATCGATGACTCGCCTGTACAACAGACCGCATAAGGGGATCAAGGAGCCGAGCAAAACGGTGCGGGCGAGGGCAAAGATTGCTCCTAAAGTTGATCCCACGAAGATACCACAATACAAAATATTCCAGAAATTATCTGTAATGCGGCACAATGAATCTAAACTGATCCCATCGTCCCGCGTGAAAAGAGTAAGAACCGACATTGAAGGGGGCTGGGGAAATACGAAATCGATCAAGTGGACGCCATCTTAAATCTAATTGTCAGTGTTTGGTCCAGAAGCCTTTGAATGCACGAACTTCACAGGCATCGTGACGTCACGGTCACACCTCTCCCATGGGCGAGGGACCTGGGTGGCCGTCGCTGTACAATCCCAACCTCGAATTCTTCTCCATTGCGCACAGTCCTCCCAGGCAGCCCGGGGCCACATACCTATACCAATATGATGACATATTCCGCTTCACATTTTACTGGACTCTCGTTTTCTATACCCCCATATTCGTTTCCTGCGGCGCCCTCGTCTTTTTGAACGTCTCGTTTCCTCCAAAGCGTACCTACGAACCCTTTTCATCGTCCGAGGAATACCCATTGCTGTTTCTGAGGCTGCGGCCGATGCCGAGGAAGATGAACGAGAGGCGGTCGAGGGTCACTTTTGCGCTGATTATATTCCTGGCATTCTTGGTGATGAGTGTCGTTGGTGCTGTGTTCGAGGCAACGATCATGTCGCTGGTCCTATTTGGATTGTTTAGTGCCGGGAAATACAATATGTCTACGTGAGTGACACTTGGGGTCGTACCTATGATATTTACTGAAGACTCGTACAGCTGGGTACCATTTTTCTCAGCAGCATTAGTTGTGTTTGTCGGCCTTCTCAAGTACGTGTCCTGCATCATTGCAAAGTTCGAATAGTTGATCGATTAATTCCATTCAGCGCGTGGCCGTCTGTAATCTATATAATCTAGCAAACATTGCATGTACCGAGATGACCATAACGAAACATAGAGTGCCTTTACCTTACAATTTGAGTGTCAATCCTATGATGAAACAAAAGGCCAATGAGAATTTATCCATACGCCGCTCGAAGGCAAGGTTGCTCCTTAAGTGTTGGGTCTTTCTCCAGTAGTCGGAATATGTGGTGCCAATTAACAGGCGGAAGTCCAGGGGAGTGAAAGCCACTCCTATCGTGGTCAGATCGCCAGAACAGAGAGTTATGCATCAGAGACCGAAGGACACCTCAGTCGACTTTCAGATGCGACGAGAAGAACTGTTCGAGCTGCACGATACCCCACTGGAAATTGTCATCTCCATTTTCATCTAACACACCGATCGAGATGGCTGTAAAATCTTCACGTATCTTGGCTAGACATTCGGACCATGCAGGATGTTCAGGACGCATCCGTGCCAGGGTGATCAAAGCGATCCCTTTCCTTCCCAATGCCAAGATTGTGACCAAAGCGAGAAGGTTCTCTGGTTGATGTGCGTATTCTGCGTGATGAGGGGAAAGAGATGACAATCCAGTCACATATGACACGGTTAGCTCGACCAATCGCGAGTCGAACCTGTGCTCGTAAAATTTGGCGAGGCATCCTTCTCGTTCAAATACCTCGAAGGCTATAGAGATGCCCTGCCGGAAACACGAGCACAAGATGCGAAGTTTCGCCATATACACTTGGTCAAGTACGGTGTCTGAGTGGGAGCGAGCCCAGAAGTCTTCATTAAAAGTGGCTTGAAGGAGGTTCTTAATAATGAGCTCGGAGCACCATGAGACGGGACGGGCAAAATTTGCCGAAGGGAATCTGTCCTTTGGGTGCACTAGTACGTCGAAGATGTCGAGTATGGATTTACATGTTCTCGAGTTCCGCAGCTCAGCGTCACAGAAAATGTGGCTGCAAGCCATGACTCCTGTGATGATGGAGAGACTCGCTTGTTTCTCGAGTGCAGAAAGTTTTAGTGAGAATTTGATGTAGTGACGAAGGGACGCGACAGTGAGAGCCAATAATTCTCTGTTATCGGACGACAAGGGTCTGCGGTCATCTTCTCCTTCTCCCAATTCTGATAGCATAAAGGCGAGGATGGCAAGTAGTAACCGAAGACATGGCGGTGTCGCATCTTCATGTGAGAGCGAATCGAATGCGGAAAACATTCGGAGGAGATTCTGCCCGACATTTGGATAGAGGTAATGGTAGATGGAATCCGTCAGCCTTGCACGGTAGACATCTCGTACGACATCCATCTTGCCTTCGTCGTTACGGAAATATTCGTGTGGAATTGTACCTAAGAAGGCAACGCACAGCTTGGTATCGAAGGTATTGTGCGCTGGGGGCTCAAAACACCCATCCTTAACGGAGCTATCCAAAAGACCAGCCCAAACGATTGGATGGAGACAAAGACTCTTCTCCTCATCCGAACCGAGCAGAGCTTGCTTTAGAATTTGAATGGCTGACGGCAAATTTGGTACTTTGAATCGATTGGCCACCACTGTCGGACCGAGTTCTGGAGGATCCGAGTCGGACAATATCAGTCCTTGATAATCAAAACTGCGCTGCAATTCCCATGCAGGATCTTCCTCAAGCAGGAGGTTGACACGCAGTAGGCGGTCCATCTGTAGAGCCATGTCTTCTCGAGGCTTTACAGTGTTGTCCTCCTCCGAGGATTCGATGACACATGCCCTCAGTAGTTCGCGCCAGGTATCTTGCCACTGTTCACTCAGAGCTATATCTGTGAAAGCTTTGCGGGCTTTCTGAGTGGATGCGATCGGTAAACCGCTGATTGATTGCATGATGATGCTGTGTAAAGTTGGATTGAAAGTCGTAGAATAGAGCCAAGAGATAGCTTGGATATCAATGTCACTGGCTCTTTCATCTAGCATCTCGCGTTCTACATCGTTCAGTGACCATCTGCGTGAATCTGCCGAGGACGCAGAGTGCTGAGTGACATGGGAAAATAATGACGAAGCTGAGGATGAGGTATCGAACAGTGGAAGGATTATGGACTGATACAGATAACTGGATGCTACGTATGCATAGTCGGAGAGGGGTGTTCTGTATGGACATTGAGGGTCTTGAACGGACAGGATGTTGGTAACAACGTAGAGGGTATAGCCGATGCCTGAGATAACACCGACGGAGATGGCTATGCCAATATGTAAGGTTATCAAGAATAGAACCAAGCCGGCGAAAAAGAGGGCTAAAGACGAGTGCATGAGCAGGGGAAGCAGTCCAACGATGACTGGCACATGCCATTTCTCCAGACCCATGTAACGGAAATGACGGATGCGGCTGCGGTATCGAGGGGTGCCGGATGGTACAGATATGTAGTGGTGGATCCATTGTTTGGTCAAGACTGCTACGAGAGCGATGGTCAAGCTGAGTGAGAGGCTGACGAACCAGAGTCCGTTGGTCCAAACGATCAGAGATGAAGGACTGAAGGAAGAGGTGGGCGTTAGTTGGGAGGATGGGACGTCGTCCACAGAAGTACCATTAGCGAGGGCCCGTTGAACACTGACGAGTTCGAATAGCAGAGACGCCGATACTTGATTGAAGTCGAGTTGCAAAGATTGTAATGTTTGCACTACAAATGTTGTTACCACGGCCGAGAATAAACCAGCCTTGGATGAGGGCATTTAGCTCGTAGTAAGGGTATTCCTGCAAGCGACTCACAAAAACTAGCAGGACATCGATTGTATCCCTCCAAACCTCAACCATTTCTGCATCGTATGTTTGACATTCGTCCAGATATGCTTGCCATATCCTAGCAGAAGGTGCCATTTCTTCGAATATTGGATCCTCTGGGTATGTCTTTTCGTAGTCGCCCTTAGTATCGAATGCTGTAAGCCGGATCGTGAGAGGGATATTCTGGTGAGAGGCCGATTAACATACTTTTTCCGCGCGCAAACCTCTGTCCATGTCGAAATCCAAAAAACCCTCTTTTCTCCGGCTTTTTGTAGGTCCTTGTTCTATCATTTTCGCGCCCACGCAGATTCCTTGTCTCTTTCGTCTCCTGAGAGGCGATACTAGGAGACATCGTTCAACGCTTGGTGGCAGCAATACGGCCGCAATTATTCACAAGAGATCAAATCCAGAGTAGGTGAGGGAGCAATTGCCTGCACAACTTTAGGCTGGACGGGACGCTGAAGCGCGCAGGCAGGTGATCACGTGGCTTTACTAATTTTAGCAGTCACCGCCCAACCCGATATTGTCCCAACGTTAGAACTGCTGCTGAGAACAAGGCTCTATTATGATGCACTGGAATGCTCACCTAAAATAACACAGATGACGTATTATCGGTACGTCCTAGAACTCAGGGAAAGGCTCATACCGTTTCAATAACCTCCATCTTGGATCAGACGTAGTCACGTAGATAATACGGAAAGAAATTATTTATTATCAAAGATTCCGATAACTAGTGGTATTTTAAGGCACCTCGTAAGGTCAATTCCAATGAATAAGAAGAAACAACCGAAATAAATGCCTATTGTCTATATCCCCAATCATTAGCAACTCTGCCCTCGATGGGAAATATGTCGAGAGCGGAGTGAATAAGATGGGTGAGAACTAGTTCGAAAGGAAACGAAACTCCGTACGACCGTCAATGATTTTTTGTTTTAAGATATACAGTGATTAGAAGAAACGTACGGAAATTTTTCGCAGGAAAGGCTTATCTCTTGAGGGCCGGCTGTTTCGGTCTGATTCGGCCGTGGACACAGGCTCGTGAAATGTGCCCCTATTTGGCTACACCATCTGGTGATTGCCGGAAATGCCCCGTTGTAAAAATATTATCGCAGACACGTACCACCATGTCCGGCTCTCAGTCCTTCCTGAGGCAGCGAAGCACGGCAAAGACGACGGAAAAGAGCGACAGGAAATTTTCTGGCTCTCCGAAGAGACGCGACGAAGTGGTATGGGGAAAGACTCCGAGTGGCAAAGGTATGCGAGTATGAAATTTCTGTATACCCTAAATGACGATTGTCAGTATTTCGTATACCCACCACTCATGATGTCTTGACGGCCCTATTCCATCCGGCATACCCAAAAAGCCATCTTGATATACTGAACCTCGCTCTACTCGGTTTCCAGTTGGTTCTGTTTTTTGTCCTTCCCCGGGGTGTGGCTAGGGTGTTTTTCCTCGTGTATTTTGCTTTTTGGCGCGCAGCGTATGATGCCGGACTCGGCTGGGTTCTCACAAAGCAAAGCAAGAAGAAATGGATGGTCAAAGAGGTACAACGCTTCGGTTGGCTCGACGAGAATCGTTGCCCTCGTGTCCGGAACTGGATTCGCGCTCAGCTCGTTGGGAAAATGGGGAAGGATTACTCCTTCGATGTTCGTGTGACTGGCATCCATCAAAATAATCTGCTCATTGTGTCAGCAGGAACTACCCGTGGAATACAACACATGGTTGCTCTTTAGACAAGTCGTGGATGTTATTCTTATCAAGTGCGCGTTTTTCGCTAGTTGTCGACCAATGGCTGACCCCATTCGCAGCGACTTTTTGGCATACTGCATGTTCGCGTTCTCATGCTTTCGTGTGCCGACGGATCTGTCCATTCCCGTACACGTAACGAGGTGCCTACCAGTCACACTGGGAAGTTTGCTGTAGTGGATACCGCTGAAGATGAGGCCAAGTGAAGCACCGCAGGTGGTCATATTTTACCAATAAGCCCGCCTTGGTACGCCCGCTTAGGCTCAAATTTGAGGTATCCCGGTGGCAAACATCTCGGCGTGAGTTCTATCTATTTTGGGCAGCAAACTGACGCCTTGTCTAGATGGTTAGTGGGTATAGCTCTTATTTGGTTCAATCTTTGGGTCAAAACGGAAGCCCACAACGTCGTCAAAGATTACGGCTGGTATTGGGGCGATGTGTTCTTCCAACGCGGCGCGTTGGTTTTCGATGGCGTCTTCGAGCTTGCTCCACACCCAATGTACTCTGTCGGTATGTATCCGTGACTCGCTCTTAGGTGGTGTTTGACTTTAAGAACAGGATACATCGGCTACTATGGTTTGTCCCTGATAGTTGGCAGCTACCCTGTTCTATTTGTTAGTCTGGCGGCGCATGCTTCACAATTTGCCTTCCTCGTTCTGTTCGAGAATCCTCGTAAGTCTGCCTGATTGTGTTTCAAGACTCTTCTTACGCTTCGCTTAGATATCGAGCGCATGTACGGGCAGAAGAAAGCCATAGCCAAAAGAATTCCAGTCAACACCCGTCCGAAAATGGCCTCGTCATCGAAATCTGTATCCGTTGAGTCTATGTCTCTTCCTGAAGTGCCGCCTGAAGACTATTCGACCCCGACGGCAACTGAAGGTGAAACTGCTACGGAGACAGATCTTGAAACTGAGACTGAGATGGAATACGATGAAAGCACTCCTGTTGTTGGTGTCGGGGCTATTAAACGATCTTTACACAGAGCAGAACCTTCTACAGAGAGCACATCTTCGACACGCAGTCACGAGGGCCTTCCTAAGAAAAAGAAGACCTTTTCTAACCATGATCTCTTGACGAAGTACTTCCGTCGTGACACGATGATTTTCAAGAACCTTGATTTGTTTAGGTGAAGACTATCGGTCGCTCTCTGCATAGCTGTAGCGCCTGACTGTCTCACAGGGCAAATGATGTCATGCTTTTGCTAATCGTCATATACTCCTCTGGATTTGCGCTCATCCCACCTTTATCTACAAGAGTCACCATTGCACTTCATTTCATACATGCCCTGAGCTGGTGTTTGTTCCACTACTTCGGCCTCGGCCTGTTGCTACGTGCACAGAGCGAACGCAAGTATCTGGTCCGCCACTATATGAAGAATTATCATTATCCGCACCATGACGGTGGAAGCGGACCCATTTTGGAGGCCTTTTCAAACTGGAAGGCGGTATATAATATGAGCCAGTGTATGACATACGGTCAGTACTTGGTCCATGTTTAAGGAGATCAGTATCTCATATATTCGCACAGTTTCTCTGATCGGCCTTGTGTGGAAGACGTATAGTCTCCCTACTGATTGGATGGTCGGCAACGAGTTGCTCCGCCATACGCTCGGTGCTGTAGGCGTCGCTCCATTCTGTAAAGCCGGTGTACATGCTGATAAACGTTATTCTCAGCTTCTTGTCGCTTTGCATATCTGGGCGTCGTTGGAATCGTATGAGGTCCTCGGAATGTTTGGTCGGTCCGGTCCCTTCCATTCCCCGTAGAGTTGTCTAATCTTGTTTATCCAGGATGGTTTTTTGGTGATTTCTTCATGGAAGAATTTCCTGCTCATGTCGAGTACTCCGGAATCTACAGGTACGGTGGCGTATGTACATTTGCATGCCGTCCTGCTGACGGGCAACATTCAAAGATATCTCAATAATCCTGAACTCATGGGGGGTGCTGCGTGGTTTGGTCTAGGTCTCATTAGCGAGAGTAAACTAGTGATCACCCTTGCTGTCATTCGTCATCTTTCTTACTGGTGGTTCCTTAGCTGTGTCGAGAAGTAAGTGGGATGTTTGCTTCTGTAGCGTAGTTTTCTTACTGATTTGCTGTCTCCAGTCCTCACATGCAAAAACTCTATGGTGATTCCCTACGAAAAGACGCCGGATTTGTCAAGGTGATCAAGAGCGTAGCGAGCAAAAACGCGCGCATTTTAGAGTCCCGGGCTGGACGCCATGCCCCAGAGCTGAAACGTGTGGCGAAGGAGGTGAAAGGCACCTTTGACAAGGTGTTCGAGGAGACCGCGGACGCTGTAGAAGAATTCTTAGCAAAATGTTTGTTTTCTTCCTGCCCGAGGCCGCACACGCTTGCTGATACCCACCTTTAGCCCGACCCAAGATTTCCGGTGTGGTCCAAGACACAAAGGTTTTGTTGCAGCAGTCTAGGGAAAAAATGGTCATTACGTGGGGGCGCTTTTTCTCCAGTGGCGTTGATGTTACTGAGCATATCCCGTCCTATAGGCGTGTTGCGAGTGATCTTTCGTCCTTCGATACGGCAAAGTATCATGCTACAGTCGTCCCTAGCAAAGAAGGTACCCGTAGCTTCCACCTTGGGGAACCTATCACCGTTCAGTGGCAGGCGCCTCGTACTCACTCCCGTAAGGACTGGATTGGAATATACCGAGTACGTATTCTTTATTACTCTTAAGTATGCTGCAGACTTTTGATGTCCTTGCAGGTCGGCGCCAACAAATCACAGCTGGTTACGAAAACATCTTCTCTCGGAATGTGGGAGCCTGTGTACGGTGCAGAATGGGATGGCGACGTACCTCTCGATTCACCTCCTGGTCCACAGAGTGATTCAGGAACCGTGACGTTCAAAGCCAACACTTTGCCATGGATGGTCGGCCAATATGAGGTGAGAGGATTTTTTAGATTGTTTACGCATACCTCCTTCATGGTCACTTTAGATTCGTTACCATCATGATGGCAAATACAATGTCATGCACTTTGATGGCCCTATTGAGATTTACGGTGGGTAACCGTCCACGTTGTCTTGGTTCACTTTTGGCTGAGGTTCTTGTATTTTTAGTTGACCAGCCATCGAGCTTAGATTTACCGTCGGTCCGAGAGACGCTGATGCGTGTAGTCCCGCTGTGTCTCGACTCTGACCCTTCATTGATTCCTTTGTCGTGCAAATCCTCACTTGAGGGAGAGAGTCCTGCAATTCCGACTGAAGCTGAAGAACGGGACCCGGATGATTTCATCTTTTGGTCTGAACGACAGGCTAGACGGATTTGCATGGCAATAAAGCAGACCTTCGATGTGGAATATGCACCTGAGGTGGTGGTCGCTGATGCGAATTTAACTGCCCTGGCGAATCGAATATTAGTCTCGAAGGAGATTTTGACGGGATAACTTTCTTTTTCGGAATTGATGGTTTTTTTGGATAGATATACGTGGAGGAATTTTGCTTTTCTATTTCGCTTCGGAAGTAATTTACTTTGTTCTGTCTTTCTGAGCAAGTCAATTTTTTTTTCATGTGAATGACTCTGTGACTGTTGTATTGTGACTCGGTGACATGGTCTGATCTGTTACGCCGCCTCTGCTCTTGACCGTCAAGATTGTTATCATGCATTCCAAGTCTCAGTTTTATCTTTCGCAGTGTATCGAAGCAGCGTCGAAGGTATGCACTATGCCTATCTTGCTCCATAAGAAAAGGCCTGAACTTGAAAAACCAGTCGCCGATGGCATTCACGCTGGGATCCGTCATCGTCAAGGGCGGGAAGGTCATTTCGACGGGCTACAATCACCAGCGCGTTCACTATGACGAGCTGAGCGTCGATTCCGCCTTTGGGAAGCCCGTGTCGATGCACGCGGAGATGCACGCCATATACAACTTGACTGGTGGCAGGTCTCCTCCGTTCAAGCAGCAGGTTCAACCGTACCCGTGCCCACAACCGCATAAACGAAAACGACAAGCAGGAGGGGGGGATTGTCACGCCGCCGAAGCTACTGCTGCGGCGCAGCGTGTTTTATGGAACCAAGGAGCATTTGGGGGCAAGACCCGGGCCCACTGTCGAGAATTTACTCCGCCCTGCTAGTCGGCGTTGTAGATTTTCAAAGATCACTGGGGCGGATCTGTACGTTGTTCGGACGACGAAGAGTGGGATGGGATGTGCTAGGCCTTGTTGGCGATGGTGAGTGAGCCCCCTTCCTTTGTCTTTTACGGTCAAACGCATCGGTGAACGGCCCCTTCCCCCCTCCCCCTCCCCCTCCCTCTGTTTCAGCATCGATTGGTGTGATTGGGCTGGGATCAAGCGCATATTCCACTGGAGTGAAAGTGACGGGACGTTCTGCTGCCTCAAGGTTGCTGATGCAAAGAGCACCCCTTACGAGACCCAGGCGGACGTACGTCTGTTTGGTGGTGCTTTGCGATCTGGGTAGCCAACGAATTCTGACGGTCGTCGTCGTCGCCGCATTGATTTAGGCTCAGTGGGATGGTCCCCCTCATGTACATCTAACTTCACTACCGCTTCATTAATGTCCGTTCTTGTTATCCATTAAGTCACGCAAGTGCCCGGCTTTCATACCACCGTGGGAGGGAACACAAGAGGCTTTGTATTCGCCGGTGCAAATGAAGGTCAGGTTCTTATGAAAGACCCATCTCGAACCCTTTCTACGTCGCGACAGGTCAGACTGTACCTCACATCTCTCTGCAACGATCCACCTTCGCTGACAGCCCTCACCGCCTTCTCGCTTGTCAGGAGATGGAAGTTCTGCACGGGTGTATTGGTATCAGTAAACTCCGATTCCTGCGTTGTTGTGTCAGCCGCTCTAATAGTATCAGTTTCAATATCCTCGATCCTGCAGACACACACAAAAATGAGCAAATGAACACACAAGGCGCGCTTTCTTGGCAGACTCACCCGTGAAGGTACTCTTTATATAGCGCTTCCGTCGTGATAATCACGCTTCGCGGTTCTAGCAGAACAGAAAGTGCTGGAGTGTTATCAATTGCACGGCCGTTAGTCATACCGTTCTTTTCGGGAGTATACCGATAATAATGGAACACCGCATGAGAACCAAGCGAAATCGTTGCGACGATGGGGTGATACGCAGGCCCGTCTTCATGAGGCTGTGAAGATGAGCTCGATGACTTGCCGGCCGAAAAAAAAAGATGACTGACCATGATTCCCTGTCCCGGTAAATACTGAAAGGTGTTATATGGAGTAAAGGAGGCAAGACCTGGTCCAGCCGTACCTCGTTTAAGATGATATGGTTTGGTTCACCGTGGGGAGAAGACTTGAATGCCCCGGTATCTTTGAGGCGAGATACGATATCTGGACTAAGAGCTTCGGCCGTCATAGAGCTTGAAAGTCGCACGGCTGGTTCTACTCACAACTTGTTCACAAAGGAGGGTAATGGTTGAGATACCAGAATATTCTTCGGCGTTATTTCTCCACCTGTATAGAGTGAGACGCCGTGGGCGAAGCAAGCAAGATCATGAAGGCGGACCAAGAAGCTGTAAGCTACACCAACCAGACAGAGGTTACGCCAAATGGGTGGGGGAGGGGACATGAGGTGATAGGCGAGGACAAACCGACGGTTCGCCAGCTGCTTCCACTTTTGTCGTGGAGATTCCTTTATCTGGACAAGGGGGGGCATTAGGATGGTACATAAAATTTTTTTTTTCCATCTGTATTCGCACTTGCCTTTCTCACGAGATGACTTTCTTCTTCTTCCTGAAGACTCGTCGCGTCAATGTTTCAAACCTCAAAACGACAGCCCAGCTGACCGTCACGAAATCCGGAACGTAATAGAGGCCATCGCATCCTCTCACGCTGTACTTTTGCAAATCGAAAGACATTTACTGTCTAACGACGAATCCGACAACCTGGAAAAGCTGGATGACCAGTCGGGGGTGGTAAGATGGAGAGAAACCGGTAAGGTACGAGCAGTCGGACATCTCGTTGTGGGAAAGTTATACCGAAAGGGAACTCTCCCTCTTATTCCCTCTTATATGCCAAGTGATTTCATTTTGACTCCGTTCCACCGCAAGTTGAACGACGACAGGCAATCAGCGTTACTCTGTAGGCAAGGCGAACGTCTTCGTAAAAACTTGACTCTTACCAAAAGGCAGCCGAGCGACAAGTCGGTGTCTAGACCTGCAGAAGTTCGGAGATCGGTCCTATACTTACTCATCGAAGGCACCCCCACCCCCCTTCTTCCCCCCTCACCCGGCTTGAACGAGTCCGAGATCTGATCGATGAGGACATAATATTGTAGGACCGAACCCCCCGGAGTGTGTACCTGTACTTCTCACGTTGTTAAAGTTTAACTTTTTAGTTGCGACTTCGCCCAATTCTCGACGTTCCATGTTTCTCATGAAATAAGTGGCGCCTTGTCTCAAATCTATGTAGCAAAAAGAGTTTATAGTAGGGGGGGGGGGGGGGGAGGAAGGATATACAACATGAACAGTCGGATTATCTCGGTAAGAGGCCTACTAGTAATACACAAAAATGGTGGCACTGATATTACTTTTATATAATGTAACAAGCAAGAAAAAAAAGAAATAGCTGGAATTTAGGATAGGACCAGCAGGGTGTGTGTATGACGTTTTTCCTCTAAAAATACGCCCCCCCCCTACTGACCAGCATTGCTATAGAGAGCGATCGTTTAATTATAGCTGCCGAATAGCGGGTCCAAATGACTCACACTGGCTGGTAGGTGCAGGCAATTTGGCGCCGTTCACAATTAGCGCAAGACGGACGGCTTCCATCGCATTTCAATTTGCGGCCTAGGTGAGAAGAAAAGGAAAAATTAGCGTTTGATCCAGTGCTTACAGTGGCCGTGTGTATCTACCTCGACAGAACTGGCAGGCCATAGGCGTCCTCCTGGGAACCCTAGTGTTATCGTCGTATTGTTGGGTGTTCTGCGAGGTGGACTTTCGACGCGTAGGTCAGCAATGTGATGTGTGCCTCCATAAAGGAGGAAACAGACTCACTCCAGTTTTCAAAGACATCGTGGAAGTGTAAGAGAATGGGGGTAAGTAAGTGGCGAAAGACGAGTGACAGTGAACTGGAGTACGAAAAGGTTGGGGGGAGGTGCTTGGGTTATCGACAACACTAAATCGCCAGAATTTATACGGGGTTCGAGGCAGGCGTACCCTAAAGAGGGTCGCATAATGATTTGAAACGACTTCCTTTCTGCTTCGACAGTGGCGCCCCCTACCGCTCAGGGTATCGTGTTGTCTCGATTAGGATTTTGGCCAAAGACTACCGCCTTAAGCAACCGTGTTCTTCTTCTTCTTCTCAACGACCACGATCGCGTTTTCAAAATGAAATGGACGGACTTCTTCAATTTGTCTCATCCATCTTCGGACTGATAAAGGAACCCTAGCCCTTCTGTTACGCACGTCAATTTACCCCAGCGCCTAGGCAAGAGAAAGCAACCAAGTCCGAGGGTCGGAATCTATATTCGGACAAAGGTAAAAAGTCCCATAGGAATTCCTCCCAACATGGCCGTCGTCGTATTGGTTTTCAAGCTTTCTGTGTAATCGGCCATTATAGCATGACCGACAAGCACACGGCAGCATGATCACCATACATACATACATACGGAAATTGAAAGACCGGGGGGCCAGAATATTCTTTTGGAGTTTAGCAACGAGTTGGGAAGCCTTCCAAGTCGCGCCGGACGCGTTGAAAGAGTTTCTATGTACCGCCAAGTTTCCGATCGTGAACGAGGTGAGGTGTACCTGTGATTGACGTTCTAAAAAGTCCCGACCGCATAAGGGTTTGTCGCATTTTTTTTTTTTTTTGATTTTTATATGCCATGCCAATCTTTCCTTGTTGGCTAGGTGCCATGCGCGGGTGATTAAATTTGCACAAAAGATACCTTTGTTCTTTCGAATTTGCGTCGTCGCTGACCCTGACGCTGCACTCGTACCGGCTGTGTCAGGGAAAAAAACATACGGAACGTCCCAGGAAGAGGGTCGTGATGGGATCGGTAAAATCTCCGTGTATGCATATGATTCCAAAAAGGATTCACCCTCACGACGACGCCATGATGTTGCACGCACGGCGTCCTTTTTTCGGTATGTTTCTAGTGTGATTTCTTCGTCCAAGTAGTAAACGCCTATCAGCGATTCCAGTTACCGCCAACCAAGTGACGGCATGGTGGACGCGTGCGGAGCCAGAGCCCCCTCCCGGCGGTTCATCATCAAATTGAACCCATAAGACTCCCATCGAGGTCGTCCAGAACCAAATAGCCTAAAACCCCCCAAATTCCAATTTACGACGAACTTTTTTTTTTTTTGATAATAATGCTGATGGAGACCGGGCGTCATCGTTTTCTCCTCCCTCACACATGCCCCCCTCACCCGACTAAGGTGTCCCTCGGAAAGTCCGTATTCAATGAAACATCTAAAGTACCGCGGTCAATGTTCTGAAGCGAGAATAATGGTTAGGACCAGCCGGGGTGATGGTCCCGTAATCCAAAGGTATGAATTTTAACCTAGGACCCTAAAAGATTTCTCCCAAGCTTGCCGTTTAAGGGCCGCCCCTGGTGGGGAAGGCAAGTATCTATTTAGACGGGGGTGAGACTACAAAAGTATGTACTGAAGGGCGGGAGCGGGAAGGACTAGAACACGATACAAATTTGCCGTATACTGGCGTGCTCGAGACATTGACCCTTATGATAGGACGAAAGAAAAACTGGGCGCCGATCACGGCGAGTTGGCTTCTATCCGAATAGTCACGAAGTCTGCGGACATAACAGATCGACATGGATACAAAATGGCGGAGAAAACCCGGCATTTGCATTTGAGGGCCATCCTCATTGGGGATGGGTTGTCCAAAGGTTTCTGTATATAATGAAAGGATGAGTGGCAGGTGAGTGTAAGGTCGCATAGGTTGGGGGCCAAGGGTCTAGCATCGGACCTTTCAATTGATATGAGCTAAACTTATCTTGTCTAGCCAGGGTTAAAAACAAAGCTGGCTATTGTATGCGGATCTTCTGAGACGCTAAATACATGAGTTGCCGAGTTTGTTTGTTGGAAGAGGCTGTACGCATACCTCTTTGTATATGGGAATCGTAAAGGGTAAATGAACTGTTGCCTTGGCAGGGAGGCCTTTATCGATTAGTGTCAGATAACGATGCGTCGGGTTGTCAACGATGATTAACGAACGCGGGACAAGGCAACGAGGCGACGATCAGCAGCGGATGTAATACCCGGAGTACGAAAAGGCAACTTTTTAGAACAAAGGGTTGGAAAAAAGGTACTGGCGGTTGGCCGAGATGGTCATTGAGCAAGGGAGGGGGGGGGGACGGCATTTTGCTAGAGCCACGAGCCAGAGTTGCCACTAACAAGTTGTTATCGATGGGACGACATTCTGAAGGGGCATGCGTGATGGGAGTCCAGGCGATTCGGACCGGCATTCTGCATATTGCGCGACAAATATCGTGGATACCCGTCCCCCCCCCCCACCCCTTACCTGAGAGGAATCCATTAAACCTTGTGATAGACTTCGCGCGTTCGGATGCAGGACGGGTGAACCGAAATGTTGAAGGTGGTTGACACGTCTACGAATACGCCACCAAGGACTAATGGCTGCGCCATCATCTGGGAAGGCCCAGGTTCGGGTTGGGCATACAATAGACCTGGAAATGTCGATGGATATGACATATGCGTGCATCAAGGCGAAAGTAGAAGAAAGTAACAAGCCGGAGTGACAGGACGAAATAAATCAAGGGGTCCATAGAGCCTCAGGCTAGAGGGCTGAAGGTGACAATGACCTGTCAAACGAAACTTGGTGCATTGTCTCGAACCTGATGATCGGGAGGACGGTTTGGTGGCATGTTACCCATAGTCCGACGAATTTGCATATGGGCCACGGTTAATCATTAATCTGAATGTCTGAAAGTAGCAGGTTAAGTCCAAAGTTTTAAGTACCCTGAAGGAGGGGGAAAAAAATAGAGAAAACTTGCCGTCGAAGATAGAGGGTCTAGCTCCGAACCCGCACTGCATCGAACGGGTTAAGTCCGGCTTGACTGGCCTCACGGATGTGGAAGGGTGAAAGAAAAGCAGCAGACGACGCGGGGCACAAAAAAAAAAGAACTTCGAGGCATGCGTTCAAGTCCCCTCCCGCGCGCACTAAGTACCCTTTGACAGATGGGATGTACCGGTCGCAATGGCATGGAAGGCGAGAGGCGTTAGAGTCTTTTTGCTGACAAAAAAACTCGAACCCAACAAAAAAGCCTCGGAATCAAAATATAACATCCATCATTTCACGTGGATGTGGCCGTGCCAAAGTGTGTGTCAATTTGGCAACTACCGCGAGTGTTCGAACTGGTGGCTCACTAAGCGTTTCAATGGACCATGAGTCTGGTATGAGGGTCGCAGCTGCTGGAACTGTGTTGTACCTGGCTGCGGGTCCTCAGCGCTTGTTGTGCGCAGCACCTTACTGCTAGAGGATCCACTTGCAATCCCCGTGCACCCCACTATCGAAGCTAGTTTCTGTGTGACTCATACTGAATCTCTCTTGGCCGCAGTATTACTGTTTGACTCGTCCTCTCAGGTCCGTCAAGGCGCCTACTGAATGGACGGTTATAAAAGTGATATGTGTTGTGCTGCAGCTTAGAGAATCATCTCTACCCAGGACATCTTCAAGTGAGCTACGAGCTATACTTACTTCTTTGTCGCTCTCTACCATGCCTTCCTATCCGCCTAACGCAAACAACTCGTCGACTACCACAGTCTCATCTACCCAGACCCTTGTATCCACGAAGAACTATGCCGCTGCATTCGCACATCTCCAGTCTAAATACGGGTTTGGCGGGACCGCGCCCTGCCCTAACCCTCAGCCTACCACTCAGGAAGGCAGCAAAAAGGCGGCATTGAGCAAGCAGGACAAAGCCCTTGCTGACTTGGCGGGAAAGTATGGAGAAGGTGGCGGTGGAGGTCAATTGCAGCAGAAGCAATCATGGTTGTGATTTTACAGCGGGCGTTTGCAGAATGTGAGGTCCAGGTTAGAGGAGAGAACGTCGGTGATCGGAACTGAAAGAAATTATGGTTGGTTTATAATAAACTGTGTGTACTTGTATTCTCTGTCCTTGAATATTTAAATGTGCGATTCAATCGTTTGTCTTCGAAACATATCCACAGGCGCCCCGGGCCGTCCTGTTCCGAAGATGGATATGACTCAAGATCGCCGACTGCTTTCCTCCACTACAATGACCGGGTTCGCCATCAGCTATTTTTCTTCAGCATCATACACCGGGAACCTCCGACCGACTTGCAAATGATCCTGGACTTCCAAAATCCGAAAGAACGAGAATAACGGTTCGAGTAAGCGTCCCTCGACAAAGTAACGCCAAGTTCAGTCTATCCACGCAGGCAGAAAAATAAGGAAAGAGCATCTTGAAGACTACAATTTTGGAAACATGACAGTTGCAAGAATTGCAAGTATCATCATCAATGCGTGATAAAGGTCAGCTCTTGCTTAGTTCAGTGTACAATCAATCAGAGCGAAACCAGAGTTTAGTTTGACCACAAAACGTCTCCAAAAACGATATAAATTGCTAAGTATACAACTCAGTTAGCGGCTACTTCCACTAGGTAACAAGGATCACTTAGGGTTCCAAGGTCAGCCCAAGTCAACATCCCCCCCCAACATTGGTATATTCGCGCGCCTTCACCATAAATCACCTAGAAATACAGATCGCACCATAATACATGGCGATGCGCAGGATGCTACAATCAGAACAGACGAAGTGCGGGCCGAGCAGGAACCACAGGTACCGCCGACGCGCTCATGATCTCAGTAGATGTCATCTCTTTACCAGCCAGAAGATATGCAACGTGCAGCTCCTGTGGCAACACAGTTTCGTTAGCTTTAGCTTCCAGACTTGGACAGGACGGAAAACGTACTTCAAAACTATGTTGCGAATAGGCGTTCTGGGCTGTTATGCTAGCAAAGACTTCCCCATTGGTGTCCGACACGAGTGTACTTTGCATGGGCGGTAGTAGTATTGTACTTTGAAGGAGTGGTAATGTGCTTTGGATAGGCGGCAATGTATTTTGGATGAGTGGCAAGGTGGACGGCAAGGTACTTTGGGTTGGAGATCCCAAGCCAAAGGAAAAGACTGGAGCCTGCAGGGACGCCATGGACGGAGGTAGCATTTTATTTCCCTTTTCATACGCCTGACAACGCAATTCCTAACACGAAGGTAAATTGAACCCATCCAGTCGTATCCTCCCCCGACGTACCTCTGGGCTGTACCCAACATACCTCGGAGCCGCCACGATCGACTGAAAGTACTCCTCCGCCACGCGCGTCTGCTCCCACAGTTGGAAATCGGGTGACGCTGCTGATTTCTGCTTCGGGAGGCGTTGGGGCTCGAAGAGCGGTGGGAGGCCCAAGGTGGCGCGTTCGAGCGATGCGATGGGTATCTGGGGACACGGGGCGGGCGGACGGCCTGTTGTGGAGTATGCCTTTAGGTAATCATCTATACGGACTTCCTAGGATCGTAATTATGGTCAGGGAAAGGAAGGCGGGGGTACTTGGGGAAGCAGGATGACTACCTCGAAACTCTTCCCTTGGGGACCATCTTGTATTGCCACCGCAATGCACATACAAATTTCCGTGTCGGCATCCATGGTGGTGGTCGTGAAGGAGGTGGGGTTGGCCTGGTAATACCTGGGCCTGTTGTCGCTGGTGGGCGCTTGAGGGCAGAAAGGCTGGCCTGCCCTAAAGTGCACGTGGTCCGGGAACACGCGGATGTTGGATCGGGGTCCGGTCCGAAGTTCCGCTCCCAATCGACTGTTTTTAATTTAACTTTCTGCTAATACGAAGCAGTAAACGACGGCACTGGAGATGCATCTGGGGAACACTGGGAATCTGACTGATTATCCCGTCTCGTCGCGAGGACTACGACCGTCATTTCCGTCAGGGCTTCGAACCGAAATTTTTTTCTATTAAATAAATTCGGGTTCGCATCTCGCCAGGGTCTTTCTTGCCGTCATATTTGGTTCTTTGGCGACTTTAGACTCATTGATTTGGGTTGCAATGGTGGCGCAACCAGATGACTTTTTGTTAACATACACTGAGCATTGTTCCCCCCCGCTATTTGGCCCGGTGGATACACCGTGCCGGGCCCTAGAGACAGCGTTAGATGGGCTCTGGCCTTGTGACTGCTCTTGGCCTTTGCTTGGTTTTAAAGGAAGCTTTATCATTTATCGGTGTTGTGAGAAGGTCGCCAGACCTTTGTTGCTGAATAATGGAACCCTTTGCTCTTGAAGCACTGTGTTTCCCTCATAGCAAGTCAGAAACCCTTTGTGCTCCGCTCGGAATTGTTGGTGGAATCATTACCGGCAGAGCGAGCATGCGGCGTTAAGTCTGGGCTTTCCATCTTTGTGGGTCCGAGCAGGTCCAATGTTCCGTGGGCTTATCCTTATCCTGTTTTGAAGCCCATGAACTGTTGTGCCAATTTTCTTGAACATGGACACGAAGATCGCCCTTAGAAGTTCCCAGTGACACGTTCTCGGTTGAAGGATGGGGATTGTCATGGATACCACCGTAAGCGCTTTTTTACACTATGGACCAGGTCCGAGTCGGCTGACGGCATTCTTTTGCCCACGATGGTACTTTTTATACAAGCAATGTCGAGCCATGCAATGACTTGCACTTTTCCTCCCGCTAGGTCCCCGTTTGGTTTCCCCTTTCCTTCTTGTTCGTGAAGCATCCACGTCGATTTGCGGAAAAAAAACAATCCATGGGCGCTTGGTTGGAGTTGGAATACGCTGAAGAGGCCTTTGATACCTATGCAGAGATCGGGTAAGTGGGTATCATCACATGATTCACCACTTAAAAGTTAGTCACGCCCACGTGCAAGGGAGATGGTGCCTGGTCCTGAAAGCCCCCTCCGCATTTTTAGCTGTCATCTTCCAATGCGCTGTATGTATATACATTTTTTTTTGGTTTGACTTGGAAGAGGTTCTTATTTTACGTTCGGTGACAGTTTTTATATCATAGGGAGAACGTGCATTTCGTATCACTGAGTCGGAGTCAATTGTGTCGGTATTCCGTACCCTGTCCGACTCGGAGTCATATTTCTGCCCTCTCTTGTCTTTATTCTTGGTATAGATTACTCGTAACCATCTAGTAGTAAATGATATCTGACTGGACTTGTATTAGCTGTAAAGTTACAACGCTCCATGTCGTAAGGTTAGGGTTCCAAATTAGGCAACGTGCACGCGCCACCTGCTTACATATGCTTTTCACTTCATTTCTCGACTTTGCACCTCAATATTTCCATTGACGGCGATGGCGCCAGTAGGGAGGCAGCCAAGTCAGGTATCCATTGGGAAAAAGCCTATGGCGTATCCTACGACGCAGCCGCAGGCAACGCCAGCGCCAGCGAAGAGTGCACGCGCCGCATCGAAAGCCCCGATTCCACCGAATGCGTATAACAATAACACGACGACGAACGCCCATCACCACCCGTCGCCACCGCCGTCGAAGCGGCCGCCAGCAACGATGGTGCCGAGCATCACCAAAGCCAACAAAATCTGGAGCACGAGCAGCACGGAAGAGCGCGAACGGATCAAGGATTTCTGGCTTGGCTTAGGCGAGGAAGAGCGCCGGAATCTCGTCAAGATTGAAAAAGATACGGTGCTGAGAAAGATGAAGGAGCAGCAGAAGCATAGTTGTAGCTGTGCCGTCTGCGGTAGGAAGAGGCGAGTCCATCAAAGGATTTGATTTATTTTTTTATTTCTGTAACTCACGCTATTTACAGAAACGCTATTGAGGAAGAGCTGGAGGTGCTGTACGATGCATACTACGAGGAGCTCGAACAGTATGCTCACCTCCAGCAGCGGTACGTCTCTTCGGGTGGCCCTCCGCCACCTGGTCCAGGGCCCTTCCCCGGATCCGTGGAGCTCGACAAACACGGCGCCGTCATCAACCACAGTCCGAAGAAGACGGCCGCGAAGCGACCTCAGTCTGTCCAGCAGCAGCAGCAGCAACAACGGAAATCGGGCGTGGTAGCGCCACCACCTACTCCCAATCGCACCAAGCAGCGGCATAAGCATCCGAGTGATTTTGACGACGACGAGGATGAAGAGGGAGAGGAAGAGGAGGAAGAGGAAGAGGATGAATACGAAGTTATGGACGAGGAAGAAGGCGATGATGAGTACGAGGAGGACGATGAGGAGGAAGAGGCACCACCTGTACAGGTAAAACCTCCGGCGCAGCCACAACCTCCACCCACCAAACCCGCTCGAGACGGCCTATTCAGTCTTGGGAGCAGTTTGACTGTTACTGGTCCGGGGAACATCCTCACGGTAGCTGACGATCTGCTCAAGAACGACGGGCAAAAGTTTCTTGAGATGATGGAGCAACTGGCTGAGCGACGGATGCAGCGAGAGGAAGAGGCCGCAGGAGATGTTGAGAGTGACAGCGAGGATGATGATGACGAAGATGAAGACGACGAAGACGGCGAAGGTGATGACGAGGACGAAGATGATGACGATGATGATGAGGAAGACGACGAGGAAGAGGAAGAGGTGTGATTGAGTTCACCCTACCTGACTGTAATCTTACTCGTTGCAGATTCTCACCGAAGAGCAGAAGATGGAGGAAGGCAAGCGCATGTTCTCCATCTTTGCAGCGCGAATGTTCGAGCAGCGAGTGCTCCAGGCTTATCGAGAAAAGGTGGCACAGGAGAGGCAACTGCAGCTTCTACGCGAGCTCGAGGATGAGGACAAACTGACGAAGGAGAAAGAGATGAAGAAGCAGCGCGAGAAGGAAAAGAAGAAGGACAAGAAGCGGTGTGTGACTTGAACGTCTAAACGGTGACTGTTGGCCTTACATTATTGCAGACAGCAGAAACAGGCTAAAGAGTCGGAAAAGGCGCAGAAAGCTGCTTCGAAAGCTGCGGAGGAGGCGGAAGCCAAGGCTCGACAGTTGCAGCTGGAAAATGAACAGCGCAAAAAGCGAGAGGAGGAACGGCTGAAGAGAGAGACTGCGAAGAAGGCGCAAGACGAGGAAAGGGCGAAGAAGGAGGAGGAAAGGAAGAGGAGGATTGCTGAGGAGCGTGAGCGAGATGAGAAGAAGAAGAAGGAAAAGGCTGAGAAGGAGAGACTAGAGCGTAAGGCTAAGGAAGAGAAAGAGAAAGCTGAACGAGAAAAGGTGAAAAAAGAAAGGGAAGAACGCGAGAAGGAAGAGCGAATTGAGCGAGAGAAGAAGGCTGCGAAAGAGAAGGAAGAACGCGAAGCGAGGGAGAAGGAACTTAAGGAAAAGGAAGCCAAGGAGAAAGAGCGTTGGGCAGTATTGGCGCAACAGCAACAACGCGTCAAGAATGCACGTGCCAGTGCGCCTTCGACACCGCCCAGGAATCCATCGTCCTCAAGCCAGTCCCGAGGCAGTGTCAATGGCGCCGCGTCCAAGAAGATCCTCAACAAACCGTCTCTTGCGGCTATGCCCATCGCATCTTCGTCTTCGAGCTCGTCCTCGATCCCGCGAGCTCCCCGCCCAATCCTCGCGCAACCGATCCCTCAATCGCAGCCAGTGATGGCTCAAGTCCCGCAGATCCCGCCTTCCCAGACGCCCATCTACATCCCGCCGCAAGCCATGTCTCCACGCGTCCCCGCGTTCGTGCCTCCGTTTGGGTTCACGCCTCCACAGCCGCTCCAGCCGTCTCCAATGCCGAGGAACTACCCTTCTGGTGCGTTCGAGACCCACAACCACACGCACTACGTCCCCCCGCCGCCGCCTCCACGACAACCGCCGCAGCCGATTGGACCCCCGCCCAAGAGCCGCCGCACGTCGACGTCTGTGGATGCTGCTGGCCCAGGACCGATCACGCGGCCTGTGATCGCGCCAATCGCTCGCCCCGAAGGTGGCGGGAGTGGCTCGGGATCCCCGAACAGACGATCTCCGAGTCCCAAGGGCGTCGTGCTGGGGTCGTCGGCGTTGGCCGCGGACGACGATGAGGTCGTCGTTGGTGGAGGTGGAAGACGAGGCGGAGCTAACCCGTCTTGGGGGACGAACGAGGTGACAAGGACACCTTGGGGTCCTCCGGTCCCGCCTGTGTCCGTACATCCGCCGTACGGTAATCGTAATGGGCCTCCTTTAAACACTGGCGGGCTCTGGGCTTCGCCCTCACAGGAGTGGCATCCTGCCACACCCTCGCCGGGCCAAGCTGGATTCTTTGCGACCGCATATAACTCACCGCCTCCATAAACTGTTTTGATCCATCATCCATTTACATTTTAACTCACGTAGCGACAAGAATACATTATCAATATCCAAAATGGTGTGTGGTATCTGTGTGAGAGATCATAGTTTGCTGGATGCAGCTGGTGCGACTCTACTTCGAATGAGCTTGATTATATACAATGGTAGCGCGCTGATGGCGACGATGACGGCAACCTTCCATCCAAATCCCAGTGTAACGACGAAAGACAGATCTGTAAGCTGTGAGATGATGGCAACATCGGTAGATGAACGAGGCCCTACCAAAGTATTCAGGTAGAAAGGCAATGCTAATAATATAGAAGAACAGGGTAACAATTTCTGATACCACCATGTAGGGGTGCCTGAAAATCGTCGTCACAAGGTCAGGGAAAGAAGATCCTGAAAACGTAAAGGGCTACCGACCATGTCGTGATCTCCAGTGCCACCATGATGAGTTCATTAAGGACGAGTGCGGTGAAGGATATGGAGACGATGTGCAGAAACTCGTTCTCGAACAGGACCAGGGACATGATCATTATCGCCGCACCTATTGGTCTCGTTCAGTTTCACACACTAGGGAGCCCCAGAATTCAGAACGCTCCGATCACGGGATGATGTTGGAAGGCATCATCGCGACGAACTGAATTCCCCGCACTCCCCAGAGTGATAGTTTGCCTAAGTCTTGGTGGGAGTCTCTTACCTTGATATAGACTGATCATCAGCCACTGAAAGAAGGTCTTATACGACAAGGCCCGGCCCTAAAATCCATGGTAAGCGTTATCCGGCAGAAGCGAGAGATAGATCACAGCATACCTTGGTCAACTCCTTGTACAACTCCGGGTATAGTAGCGCAACGTCCTCGTCTACATCACGATCCAACACGAGCGAGAATACAGGAGCCATCGTATAAATCGTCGCATACCCCACCATCAGCATCCCCTGGTAAAGCGCAATGGGAGCGAAATAGAAGATGGCCGAGAACACGGCCTGCATGATGGAGATGATCAATCCCCGGTGGATGACAAACTGCGCGAGCTTCGCCGAGCGTCGATAAGAATTCCTTCCGTGCCATAGGAGGAGCTTCGTTAGGTGGCTGAACTGGATGACAGAAAAGTCAGCCGCGAGAGAGGCTTGTTTGCCTTCTTTTCCGACGATACCGACTCCTACATCGGCAGCCTGGATCATGCTGACATCGTTACCGCCGTCGCCGATACAACACACGCGTTTCCTCGTATGTCTCCTGATGAGACGTGCCACGTCCGCTTTCTGGGTCGGCGAGCAACGGCAGGCGACGACCGCAGATAGTTTGGTGGCTATTTCGATGAACTCATTCTTGAAGAGATTGAGACAAAGCTATTATCGTGACATCAGTAAAAGCGTAACCCAAGCGGTTGATAAGCATACCTGTAATGATTCCCCATCAATGACCAGACAACAATCCAGCTTCGACTGCAAAAACTCCAGCTGGTCTCGAACCTCATCGGAAGTCTTCACTGCAAAGCCTGTTTAGGACGAGAGCAACCAGAAAAGAATGTACACCTACGCTTTGCAACCTCATGTATATACTGATTGCGAGCGACTAGCTTCGTCGAGATAGCTATGCATCTCGCGGTCTCGATCTTGTCTCCCGTCAACATCCAGATCTTGATCCCGGCGTTTCTGAGTAGTTCCAACGTGGACTTGACATCATCCTGAAGCTTATCTTCGACGCCCGTCAGTCCTAGGAGCTCGAGATCATGTTCCAGGTACTCTGACACCACCGCAGCCATAGCCTCGTTCCGTCCATCCAGCTTGACACTGGCTTCATGGTACTGCTGCTTGAACTCGTTGTACGACTGCCCGCCCAACCGTTTCCTCGCCATCACCAACGTACGCAAACCTTCGCGGGCCATATTACCGGTCTCTTCCTCTAACCAATCGTTCCGTTGGACGATTTTGGCCATCACGACGTCGGCACCCTTCTGCAGGAACGTGATCTCCCCCGTCTGAACATCTCGGACGACGATACCCATGCGCTTTGATTCGGATGTGAAAGGGAATATCTCGAGCACTTCGAATATAATCCTCGATCCGGTGGGCGTCTGCAACTCGATCTTGGTACGGTCTCTGAACACCAGGGTGAGGCCGATCGATTGTGTCCATTGCACAATGGCGACTTCGTCGGGAGAGGAAGCTTGATAGGTGACTGAACCATCGTCATTGGTAACCGGAGTGACCTGAGTAGATGGATGATTGAAAAATGCAATCCGGGATGGGAATGAAACGGCTTTACATTATGGCACAGAGCCAGACTCAAAGCCACATCACGCACTCGTGATGACATGTCTCTTCGTCCACGGGTGGCTAGTTGGGCTCCTGTGGGCATCGTACCCTGCCGCACGTGTGCTACAAAGAACGTTTAGACCGGAGAAACCAATTTAATCGCAAGTAAAATGCCTTGATCAGCCCCGAATGCTACAGCCAGTTGATGAGCGACTTCGTCCATGGAATCAAAGCCATACGACATGGTTCCCATATGGAGCTTCTTCATTTCCATCTCTAAGTGCAGTATAAGACAGCGCACCAACCAGCAAAGAAGATCCCGTACCATTCTGCGTCAGTGTGCCAGTCTTGTCACTTAACAGATACTCGATCCTCCCAAGTTCCTCAGGCAGAGTGCTGGTCCGTACTATCGTGTTCGGAATCTCGGAATCGTTCATGATTTGTTGCGCGTACACAGTTTTGCCCATGTCCAGATTGACACGTAAACTGTGGACACCATATTAAAAAGCACGACATAACGTGCATTGCGTGACATACCTGATGGGAATGATCGAGGAGAAAATAATTAAGAAACGGAGAAGATAGATGTACCAAGAACCCCTGAATCCGTTGAGTGCGACCAGAACTAAGGACAAGGCGAATGTCACAGCGCAAAGGATCTGATAAAGTATATATGAGGAGACTGCTTCGCTTTCAAATATATATTGCAAACCTTGGCCAGTTTATTGATTTCCAGGTCTAGCAAGCCGACTTTCGTCCCCGGATGACTTGTGTTCATAACAGCCCGTGTTTCGGAGCCGGTGTAGACGATAAATCCGACGGCGTTTCCAGCAGCGAGAACTGTGTTGGACCATAGCATGTTCTCGGCAGTTAACGGTGCCACCGAAGGTGGCAATGGATGTAGAGGGACGTCGGATTGGCTCTGTGATAAAACTTGAGGGGGACCATTGAGAGTAAATGTCCCTATGAATGAGTGGATATCCTTGATGGGTGCATCAGCTGTAATTTCATCAGCTCAGAACGTTATGGTAAGGCAAATGAACTTGCCATATATCTCAGCATCAAGCCTTACGAGGTCACTCTCGTCGAGTTTTTGACATTCCGATATTGCGGCGCGCAATTTCCAGTCTGTCTCTCCGTCGAGCTGGTCAGTACGGATGAAACAAGTTCCGGAAGCATCCGATGTGTGTAGCAGAACCATGTCAGCCGGTACCCGCTGGTTCTTCTCTAGCCTAACTAGATCACCAACGCGTAGAGAGGACGAAGGGACGGACCGCGTATTTGCATGGGTGTCAAGGTATGCATTGTGGTGGGAGGATGCGTCGGTCGAAGAGGAAGGTGGCGCAATGACGAGGTATTTCTGTGAGTTGGCCTCTCGGTCCCGAAGGTAACGTTTGTAATCGTCGTACGCCTCTTTCCCCATCGTGACAAAGAGAACAAATGCAAGGGGCGCGATGTAAGTAACAATAAATCCTAGTTTCCGGTTAAAATATAAAGAAAGATAGAATTCAGACAGCATACCAATCTTCAGCGCCGGTATAAGCTGAGACAGGGCCACCAGCAGGAAGTATAGATTGAAGAAGAACTTGAATTGTTCGTAGAAAACGATAGGGAAGAAAGTGAAGGCATTATACTTTTGATTACGAACGATATTTGGAGGATACCGAGATTGTAATTTGTCTGAGAAAAAAGTAAGGGGCGTATTCAGTGATATGACGGCTGGATGTGCACCTGGCGGCCGGAATGGTATTGTACGGGACTCATCTTTCTGTGAACTCTTACCCTTGGATAATATTGATGCAGATCTCTGGCAGCGACATTAGCGTGTACAAATTTTTCAAAGTACCAATAACATACGGGTTTCCGCACCTCTCTGAAAGGCGTCTCCTCTACATATCCTTCTTCCTCATCATACATTTCTCCTCCCAGCAAACTGGTCTCTTCTTCTGGATTGCCTGCATAGCGGTCCTTCCGTGACTTCTTCACTGCCGTGATCGTGGACGTAACTGCTGCGATTGGACTAGGCATAGTAGTTCGGTTGTCGGGAGAGTCGGCCGACCCGGGGCCAGAGTCGATATCAGTATCGTTTAGTTGAGTGTATCCAGCGCGATTGTTGTGTTTTCGAAGAGAACGAAGAGGAATATCTGTCATGAACTACCGTCCGGTACTGCCGCCAAATACGTTCAGAACCTGGCGAGATGCCGGAGCCTTTGAGTGGGAAATTAAAGAGAAAGGAAAAGGTGGCCTTGGCCGTAGAAATGTAGGCAGTAGGAGAGAACTCAGGGGAGGATGTCGTGCTCGACGTCGACGTCAACGTTGAAAGTATTTGGACCACATGGCGTAAGCAAGCTTAGCACAGCCGCACAATATTCGGCTTTTCGGTCCGGAGCCATCCCAACTGATCCCCTGAGCATTGCCCTCAATCTGATCCCAAGCATTCTTGATGCATCCTATTCTCCACATCGAGACTCTAAAGGAACTTGGTCGTATTCAGCAATTTTAGCTTCCTTATGCTCAAAATATAGAAGTGACTGGATGAATATACTACAAAAATGATTCATTGATTGTAATATTATAGCGCGCTGTGGTACTGTAGGACCAAACCAAATATTTCTCCAAGTGCCTATGTCCTGCATCTTTCTTCTCCTCTTGTGATGCCAACAATAGTGCTGATATTAGGTTCGACACGGTTTGTTTCCTCCTTTCTGGGAGGCACTACCAATGACTCTGGGCCTTCCAGCTTCGATGGCCCGGGCAGGGCACCGATGCCCTTTTTGGATGCGAATAAAGGGGATGACGACTTGGGTCGTGAACGAAGGAATCATGGAAGGAAGGCCTTTGATGAGGATTTCGATTTCTTCGGTATGGGGGAGGGTGCATGACCACCGAATCCATAGGCCGACTGGAGTTGTGCAAACGCAGAGGAATAGTTCTGCTGAGAAGACACAAAAGAGGTTGTATGAATTGGGATGTTTGGAAAGACCTCGTGAATGAATTGCAGGGGACCATTATGACGGTGAAAGGTGTAGAAAGCTTGATAGGTGGTCCTGTTGCTGTAGGCAAACGTGTCCCTTGCTCTTATATGAATGTGCTGAAATGTTTTATACCCTTTCGTAGCCCTTGACCCTATGAGAAACAAGCCTTCGTTTGCGATCTACGATTCCATTCCGCAGCCGGATCCAACGAGCGATAAATATCATGAAATCAATTGGGTTTCTAGCGCTTCATGCCAAGAAAGGTAGAGTGCTAACCGAAAGGTTAGCGGGCGACCGGAAGTGCGAATCCGGGCCGGCAGCCGCCGACGCGTCTATGACGTTTTACGAGGAGCTCCTATCCTTTGAGCAATTTCCATCCTCTTTCTGGTGAACCATCCTCCAGCACCTCGGCGTCCCTCAGCGAGAATTTAACAAGGTGACTAACTATCCGACTTCTTCCCAAGCTAAATCGGAAGACAGAGTCGTGGCCAGTAAGTCTAGAACATTCATTTGTCGGCCTCTGATTCACTGTCTCCAACGTCATACAGGCATATAAGCAACAGTCCCATACCAATGTATTCTAAAGATGGTGGAGAGGGCGAGAGTATATGTGGAGAAAAGTACTTCGCACATATATTTCTTTGCATAATCTGGCTACTCCCTTTGGCATTGATCGCCTTTCTCTTCGTGGGTACCTTATTACAAGGGTTCTTCCAGTGCTTCACCGAGTTGTACAAAAATGCGGTCACATATTATACTGCCTGCCGCCAAGAAAACATTCCTTCCTTCATCGAATTCTACGCCTACGCCTGGATCTTCCATCCCATACGCCGTATACGCATCTCCTGCCGTATCCTTACCTCCAAATTTCGGAATCATACAATGTTGAACATACCCCGGGATTTCACCCTTCCCCAAGAACTGTGCGAGATCATCATCAACTTCTGTTATCCTGACAGAGCGACCCTCCTCACCTGCAGCCTCGTATGCAAAGCATGGATCCCAGCCAGCCGACGCCTCTTGTCGATACGCGTTCACTCAAGGGATCGTGTGCGAGAATTAGTGAAGCTCTTAAACTCGCCAGACAATACTATATCTCCTTATGTTCAGACAGTTTCACTTTGGATGCACACGAAACACGACGGGCTCGTTCGATATCGACACGCCCTCCGCTCCCTTGCCAATGCTGACTCCAGGATATCCCGAGCAAAAATTTCTGGACAGTCTTCAGACCCAGCAATAGCATTACATCGTTATTTCCCACATATTAGACGCCTCTCCTTTAACTACGAGGATCAAGGTGAGACCGAAGGAACGTCCGCCACAAATATCAGGCACATTCTCTTGTACTCGAGCCTTTTCTGCGACCTCAAGAGACTGTCGATTCAGTTTGTACGGCGGGGTAATGACACAGAGGATGTCCCGCTTCCATCGCTGGAAGCCATGACCCTTCCTGCGAGTTTGCGCTCGCTCTCGTTGAAATTTTGGAACAAGGACCTCTTGCGTTGGCTAAACAGGCACCACGCGACACTTCGGTTAACGACTTTCAAATTGAAAATTGGAGGTCACTGGCTTGCGCTGGATCCAAGTCCCGTCAACTCCCTGTTGAGACCCTGTCGCACCTCTCTTCGGTTCATCACTCTCACAATGATTCAGTGGGAAAATGGTGCAGCCACACCTTGAAGAGCGATTTAAATTGGAATTGATCCATCGTTTTTAGGCTTTCTCGACCTACGCTTCCTGACAGAACTTCGGGCGGTAGTATTGCATGTCTATCACCTCCCCTCCACAAAGGCTACGCTATCATCGTTAAACTCGAGCCACATTGAAACTGTAACCATCATAATTAGCGGGGATAGTGTGTCACACAATCATTTGGATGATTTTATGGCTGGAATAAGCTTCCGTGTTTCGTATGGGACATCTGCATTTCAACAATATGTTCCATGTATGGTCGGTGGGAGCCGTGATATATGATTCCTGTGTCCTGTTTTCTGGTATCATATATCATCTCAGGTATTGTATTATTAATTATTATCGACCTCCATAATAGTAGAGAAATTCATTCAGCCCTTGATGTTCCCTTGCGTCTGGGAATTACTAGCCTGGAGGCTGACGAGATGCTACTGCTTGATAAGCGGACGAAAATGCTCATTAAATCGTACTTTCATTGAGTTGATGGTTCGTATCCAGAATTACGGCCCGGTAGATTTTATATGGATCAATGGAAGCCGCACCCGGTTCTTGGCCGATCGCGGACATCTCTATTAGTTCGTGATTAGGACCTTGTTCCGAGACACCAACACCAACACCTATCCCGAGAGCACCAAACCAACTTCTTCCAAGCTAATTTGAAGAGCGACCTTGTCCCGAGTAGGTCTAGGAATCTTCACTGCCAGTGCTCAATTGTTCAGTTTCAAGGCCGCCCCGGAACTCTCCGACAACGCAGATTTTGCCACTAGGCATTTAATCACTTTTACCGCAACACCGGGAATTCTCATGCCGCTTTCTTCCAGAGATGGTGGCTACGATGGCGATATATGTGGGGTAAAGAAGGGGTGGCACCTCTTAGCATGCATGCTCTGGCTGCTTCCATTGACAGTGACCGGCTTGTTGACAGGCATTTTCATCGCATACGTCTTATTCAGCTTGCTTTGCGTCTTCTATACGGAAGTCTGCACCCCGTTGTACAAAAAGGCAGTTGCATCTTACTGTAAGATGCAAAATTCTTACACCGCCTACCGCCAAGAAAACATTCCTACCTTCATCGAATTCTATGCCTACGCCTGGATCTTCCATCCCATACGCCGTATACGCATCTCCTGGCGTATCCTTGCCTCCAAATTTCGGAATCATGCAATGCAGAATGTACCCCGGGATTTCACCCTTCCCCAAGAACTATTCGAGATCATCCTCACCTTCTGTTCTCTCGACAGAGCGACCCTCCTCACCTGCAGCCTCGTATGCAAAGCATGGATCCCAACCAGCCGACGCCTCTTGTCGATACGCGTTCACTCAAGGGATCGCGTGCGAGAATTAGTGAAGCTCTTAAACTCGCCAGACAATACTATATCTCCTTATGTTCAGACAGTTTCACTTTGGATGCACACGAAACACGACGGGCTCGTTCGATATCGACACGCCCTCTGCGCCCTCGTCAATGCCGGCTCCAGAATATACCGAGCGAAAATCGCTGGTCGGTCCGCAGACCCAGCAATAGCGTTACGTCGTTATTTCCCGCACCTCAGACGTCTCTCCTTCAGCTACGAAGGTCCAGGAAACATCGCAGAGACATCCACCACCGTTAGGCGCATCCTCTTATACTCGAGTCTTTTCCCCGATCTCCAGCGACTTTCGATCCAGTTCACGAATGTGAGAAATGGCATCGAGGATGTCCCACTTTCATCATTGGAAGACATAACCCTTCCTGCGAGTTTGCGTTCACTCTCGTTGAAGTCTTGGAACTATGACCTCTTGCGTTGGCTAAAGAGGCATCACGCGACACTTAGGCTAAGGACTTTCAAATTGAAACTTAGAGGTTTCTACTGGCAAGCGCTGGATCCACGTCCCATCATCTACCTATTAAGATCCTCTCGCTCCTCTCTTTGGTTTGTCACCCTCAGGATAATTCAGTGGAAAAATGGTGCAGCCGCAATTTTAAGAACGATTTTAATTAGAAATTCATCTATCGTTTTCAGGTTTTCTCGACCTAAGCTTCCTGACAGAACTTCGGGCGGTCGCGTTGTACGTCAATCACATCCCCTCCGCAAAGGCTACATTGTCAACATTGAACTCAAGCCACATTGAAACCGTGAGCATCACGAGTCGCCATTGGGGAAATAACTCTTTGGACGATTTTATGGCCGGAATAAGCTTCAGGTTTTTCTATAGGAAATCCACATGGCGACATTATATTCGATCTACGGCCAGTGGGAGCCGTGATATCACATAGCGCGCTACATAATGGAAGAAAGAGCTTTATACTTAATTCATCCACTCGTCCGCAAACCTTCTGATGTCGAATTCTCGTTAGGCAGTGAGAACATGTCCAATTCGACATTCTCGACCGCACTCCTCAAAGGTTAAGGAAGATAGACCGCTAACGTGTCCGGTCAGAGTAATCTCTTTGTGAGCAGCGATGTTCCCCTGAATCTGGGACAAGACTATATCACGAGGAGCCGCTTTGGCAAAGATTGAAGAGTATGCGGGCGCGAGCTGGAAAATGGGAATATATTCAGCTCGAAATCTGAGCTTAGAGGGCCCAGTACTCACCCGAAACTGAACCATGGTATCTTGATCATTCCCTAAGGTTTGCGACGTCAGATGCACGTCCCCTTGTCGCGGAGAAGAAGTGACACACGATGACCATGACGTTGTTCAATACCAGGATACATGGCATTCTGTTTCCAAGTGGGGTCAGGGAAGAAACCAGCCATAATGAATGGAAGACGTACGCAAAAAAGTACACGATATTGGCTTGAAGAAAAATGGAGCAAAATTTGATGTCTGTTGTTCACTTTTCAGCATAAATCCGACCGTTTTAATAATCGCAAAACCAAAAAGAACCGCTTCGTATGCAGTCGCTTTGATAGATAAGAGGTGAGTTTCAGTTTCCGTAGCGCCGCGAGCCTTACCAGGTACCCACTGGGTCCATTCTATTCCAGAGTGAATCGACGGACATCCAGGTAGGGGTGGTCGGACTGCATCGGCGATGACTGCTCCTTGTCTCACAACATTGCGAATTAATATCCATAGGAATGCAGCAATGGAACTCACAAACAGAAAGCTGTTGATGGCAGCTACCTAGGGATGAGCAGTTCAAAATTATGGATTCAATAAATCTACAGGGAAAAAAAAAATCTTATTCGAACGTTTAAAGAGAGCGTAGACGCCAAGCTGAGTAACACCTCTTTGATGATCTGTTTGCACATAGGTATAGGAAACTTGTTCGGCAATGTCTTTCCTGTCAGCTCTTCTAAAGACATGCCAAGAACTTCAAGAACGAGGCAGCTATGTTTTCGACAGACCAAAGACTTAAAGCACTGGTGCCATCGCGGGAATGTACACCAGGAATGGAGAAGACGTGTATCTGAAACCTCATCTTCCAACGTTACAACTTGGGCAAATATCAGCAGAGCATCGTGCAGTAAAAAAGAACACTTGTAGTAGTCATGTACGATCCAAATAAGGCCAATGACTATCAGATCATACAATCAGCTGATCTCAGAGCTGAAGAGGCAGTTATTCACGGACGACATGATTCATAGTAATGTGCGGGCCGGGCTTGGGCTCAACGGGCTCGGCTTTTGCGGGCTCAGGCTTAGGCTTCGAGAAATACCAAGCCCGGCCTAAGCGTGAAAACAGGACCCAGAGCCTGGGCTTTTGGTGCATGAAGGGAAGCCATATCCAGCACTATTGTACATAATTAAAAACAGGTTATAACCCAACCTCAATAACATATTTTATCATTGTGAAGGTGTGTGCAACTTGCAGGGAATGAATAAAAAGTTCAATAAACTCAAATTCAAAATGCCGTTGTACTCGGCATAATGATGATGTCATTATTGGACAGGCAAACTACCAGTCGGCAGATGTCCGGCATCATGCCGAACTTGTCAGGCTGGTACCAGAAATGCAATAACATGCATAGTTGACTCCTAGCAAAATACTCCGTAAATGTATGGAAAACCACATACCAAACTTTGGGCTTTCAAATCAATGAGCTGAGCCCACCACAGTCGGCTCTCCCAAGCCCCCACATCACTCACTAGACATGAAGAGGAGTCAAATTTCCTTGATACAAGGCACTGGCGAACCCATCGTTCGCACGAAGCAGCTTCGCTAGTCATTGTGCATAAAAAAGAGGGCTACCCATATTCGGCCCCTCCCCAGTCTTTCACCTGAATAATGATCGAAAATATTCTGTACATTCATTCCATCAGTTGTAGCAGGTCATAGCGATGACTCCAGGGCGAGTAAATGAATGACGCCAGGCAATCGGGGCATGATCTACATTGACAGCGTAGCAGGCACGGAAATGTTCGGGTGAACTCTGGTGGGCACAATGACTCTAGACATAATTTTACTCACTGATGATCGTCAATGAAGCTGTAATGTTCTCCTCTGGTCAGGGATTATCGGGCTAATGTGTCCACAATTCGAGAAAAAGCTTCAGAGGCTAGAGAGACAGGGCTGCCCGTCGAAAGGTCGGGTCTTGCAGGCACCCGCTCACTGCAACATTTGATCCTTCAGATGTCTCGTGATTGCGGCTACTGCTGGTTTCCACAGGCATCATAATTCATTTACGGTCGTCATACAGCAAGGTAATTGAACGGCTCCGTATCTGCAATCATCTTTAAGGGACCTTGAAAAAAAATCTCTAATCGCATAGCATTGAGTGTGGGACCTAATATTCACCTTTGGGCTGATATGCACCATGACATAAACCAGGTAGCTGATTTGATGATCAAGTTCTGGTATGCGATTCTGGGCCAGCCGAATGAAATAGTCTGTCCGAGTAACATTTTCCCATAGAAACCTCTTCTGCAAGAAACGGCCCGTGTATCTATTCCCGCTGCGCTCCCATCAAGAAAGTCGGTAAATAATCGGTGGCTTCTCATACACCTGACTAGAACACAGGGACTGGTCAAATCCAGAGTTACATACCACCGGCTGTACAGGCCCACCCCCTCTGTTCTTGTTTTGAGAGATCTGATTCTTGGCTAACCTGAGTCTGCTCTCAAGATTGATCGTCGGTTAGGCGCTAGTACATAATAGTGACCTCATTAATCGCCGTTACAATCTGTAGTCAGATTTTTATATGCGCGCGCTGATCCTGGATTATGGGCCGCACAGCGTTGTCGTCCGTTGCGGTATGTTTCGGCATTTTCAAGGGGGTCAGTGCCTCATCATCCGGTATGGAGCTCACGACCGTACTACGGCGGTAATTAAGTAACAGCATTTGCAGACAGTTAAGACAGCGGCCTTTGAGATTCATAGGGTTTTATCCATTCCCGCAGGATCCTTGTTTTCCCCAAGTCCTCCCGTAATGATGCTATGGAAGGAACGTCCAGAAGAACGGTTATTCGTGTGCGCGCTCTCCCGTTCCCTACATTTCGGATACCACATCGGTGCTTAGGTGACAGTGGGTCCGAAGGCTCGGGGTTTGTCAATGCATCGACCAATGATTTACAGCGGGTGTGGATACAATACAAACTTCTAATTTTGTTCTCGTCTTACACCTTTAATGACTACAGGTAGCACGCCTATCTTTAACTCAGTAATTAATGAAGATGGGGATATGAAACGAACTCTCACCTCCCGTTGGCAGGGAATAAATATCCCTACCGATGCATGCCAATAGACCGTTGATGATTCCACCGTGAGCAGTGATGGAGATATCTATTGTGCATTGCACAATCAGCGTCGCGTGCTCCAGCCGAGGTACTCAGATATACCAACACTCACATGTACTACTGTCCAGAGTGAAAATTCTGTCAAGTATGTTTTTCGCTCGGGTCTTGACCTCCGTCTTGGTCTCTCGCGCGTCAGGCTTCCATAAAACATCCTGCTCACTGAATCCGTCCTCTACAAGAAACTGCGGGTAATGAAGTTGAATCCAAGACCGCGGGTGCCGCTTGTCGCAAGTATGAATTCCGTATTCTTCCCGACAGTTCTGTTGGAAGAACCTTTTAAGAAAAGAGGGTATGATGGCAGTAAAATTAATATACCTCGAGGACCAAAGGCTTAGAAGCGACAGCGATACCATCAAACGTGAGTAGGTATGTCCGCATGGCGCGTTGCAAGGGGCTACTGAAAGCCTTCTCGGGGAGAGGTATCCCGTGAAGTAGTTCCGCCTCCCATTCATTACGGGCATCTGCCGCTTGGGATTCGCCGAGGGGGGTTAACAAAGGATCAGCTATAATGGGTCCGCTCAGCAGGAGACAAGCGCTTCGTAACACGTATGAACATACGACCCCACGTAAGTTCACCGTCGCCGTCGAGTTTTGACCAGTAGCTATGGGAAATAAGAAAAATAGAGCAAGTCACCAGATACACCCTGACACCCACTCATCCCAGGCTTGCGTTCCATACTTGGATTCGGCAGCATTGTCTATCGACGGGGATCAGAACTTCATAATCAGAAACGAAATGGTTCGACTTACGATAGCCTTGACCGTGCCGTCCAAGGAAAAATACTTTATAGGATGCGTCACAGACAGAGTCGTTGTTTAGCTTCTCGACAACAGATTTGAACGTCTTCCATCTCTCAGGAGACGCGTCGAGTAAGCCAAAGCGAGGGGGAACCGCCCCAATCGCCACAGGATCGGCGTCGACCATGTCCTGGGCGAAGAAACCAGACACGACCTACAGTGACATTGTACAGCCTTAATAAATTATATTTGGGGGAAGCTGACCTCGTACTCGATATCAGGCATGAGCAGAACAAACCTACTACTGTCGGAGTTTCCTTCGGAGAATCACAATTACACGTCAGCAGTTTCAACCTCCGCAAATGCACGCAATGTAACGCGTAAGTGACTCACTACTCACTGCTCCACGATTATTTAACGTAATGTTGCTTTTATAGATAAGATAATGATATGCTGTTGACTTTCTCCTGGACTCCTCCCGGCCAAGTTCGCTCTGTTGCGACATGTTGCTCGAGTGATTGCCCTTACGCGAAGCTGAGAATACTTCTTGATGAGCTGGCCAAGTTCGACTTCTTGTTCTTTCTTCCGTCTGGTCCTGGGCCTGCTACTTTTTCCGAATCTATTTCGAGCCCTTTGTGCTCCAATATCAACGGCTTGACATCCTTGCTCGTCTCGTGGCCCCCCTTACCCAAGCGGGAGTTCTCGAGAATTCCGCTGCCTTCTGGAGATGAGGACACTAGGCCTTCCTCGCTTGTACGCCACAGGAACATCGCCTAGCGTCCTTGGTCCATGATAATCCATTTTGTCTAGAAGAAGAGATGATCGCAGCTGAGGCGAACTTCAGCCACTAGTCATCCCTAGCCCGAAGGCTCCTGATCGCCGCCGTCGTGCGACGTTCGGGGCGACCACGGAGCGTAGCAAAATTTAATATCCGGATCGACATCCAGCAAAAGTATTTTACGCTCATGAATGCTTGTACCTTATCTAGAAGCCGAAACCTTATCGGAGGAAGAACCGACCGAGTCAGGCTTCAGTCCTCCCGGGCGCGTGATCCAGGCTGGCAGCGGCGGCGTAGGTGTGTGTACTCTTACGGCGCAAACCCAATCATTTCCTTGCTTGTGGGTTTATCCCTTATAGATTCATTTTTGGCACTTTGAAATCAAGTACCAAGGTTTATTTATATGATAACCGCCATGCTCAGTTTTTGTATCTTTCAACATCGCATGCTTATTCGTCAGCTGCGGAAAGGAAAGAGGACAAAGGTGGCTCCAAGCCAGGGCATTAGTTTGTTCCGTTCGATGATCCGTATTTGAGATATCCTCTTCAAGACTTCTGCGTCCTCCTGACTTTCGTCCAAAAGGAGTCGATCTGAGGACTGAGGTGTTCGTTTCCATTTCTCCTTGGATAACCGTCCGTCCGCACAGTCTTCCTCTTTAGATGTGACGTTCAATCCACGAAAGATTGCCGACACTTACTGAAGCCCGAACTATAATTCCCTATCGTCAGTGGAGGAACTCAAGCGCTTCTTTGTGCCGTGTTCACACTGGGGAACTCTTCTTTCTCCTTGAAGCGTTGAAGCATATATCGGGATCAAGTTTAACAGCTATCGCAGGATGTGGTGAACATTTTACTAAATATTCTGATACGAGCCATTATTTCTATGAATATGATGATCCCGCTTAACGAACGGTGGCGACCGCGCAAAGGATAACTGCGCGTGACCCAGGGTCCCCCAAATAAACTACAAAGATAGCAGATACACACAGCAAACAGAAGTAAATGAAAGCGAGAACAAGAGCAGGAAAAAATACGACCCGAACCAACCAGCATTTTGTTCCAATCGCGCCCCTTGGCGATCTAAACTCTAACCAACCCCGACTTCCGCATGGACGACCAACAGCGCGAGTCTCTCTCCCAAAGTTCCCAGACTCTCGGATCTATCATCGACAGCCACCTCTCGTGCCACACCGTAACGACATGCACGCCCCCCCCCCCATCTGAGCTGGTCTGCGATCACAACGGGAGAACCGCTAATTTCATGCTTCCGTACCCAGGTTGCTCCCTCATCGACTCCAGTCGAGCGGCTCTATGTTCAACGTACAGCACCAGCTCGTCCATCCTGCAAGGCAGCTTGATACAGCCGGCCTCATACAAGCTGTCCAGAGTCCGGACAGTGTACGCCGTGCTGTCCCAACCTCGTCCCCTCGTGTTATAGCCATCCCGTGTCGATGAGAACTGGCCAATGAATTCATCAAGCGCCGCTAATGTCAACGGAACGATCAAGGGGACCTGGAAGACACCTTGGAGGGCGGAGGATTGGAGTAGAGTGGCTTTTCGATGGTCGAGATACCATGGACAGGTGGTGCGTCCTTTGTCTTTGGTGTTGGAGATGGTGTAGACGCGAACATCGCGGGCGTCAAATGAACCAGTAGAGAGGACAAGGTTCCATTGGTAAGACGCGGTTCTACTGACTTTGTCCCCAAGGCGGTGGATGGCGATGCCAACGTTGACCGTCGAGGAGGTAGTCATAGCTAGAGATGATAGTTGGGAATCAAGGAGCGGAGGGAGTGCATGATCTGAAAGATTGACATGTAAATTTATAAAGACATAACATATCACATAAATCGAATCACTTCCCCAGGCGTGTTTCAAGAAAATGATTTCAGGGTCCGTTCTATATGGCTACAACTCAGCGATAGTGCTGAAGAACAACACATGTTGCGTGGGATTCATTTTACCGGCTCGCGAGGAACAGTAACAGAGGGCCAGTCATCAGCGATGCCGATAACGTCAGATCCAGGTCCTATTGGGCATGACGGAGGACGGAATAGGCCTGCACGGAAGCGTATGGAACTTTTCGGATGACTGTATATCTCTTATCAGGGCCAGGAGTGACCAGCATATTCACCGTCCCGTTCAGGATCATGGCCGCTAGTCGTTCTTGTATCATACCGCATGTCAAACATAAACGTAATCTAATGCCAGGAGCGGTTGGATTTCAAAGGCTTATTATCTTCCTACAATGCTATTCTATCGCATAAATAACTGTAATACTCGGTAGGCCTCCGCTATAGACAAGATACAAATCAGACAAGCCTAACTTTCTTACTCTTACATGGATACCGATGCATAGCCGAAACTAGTTCCATCTAAACCCCGCGCGACAAGGGCGAACTGATTCGCGGCCTCGCGAGTTCGCTTTATTGACCTAGATCTGTCAAAAACAAACATGACTAGGGATCACCCCTGAGAAGAGTTCGAGCACTAACCCCAACACGGTCTTGACGAACGTCTCTTTGATTGCGGGCCCCGCTTTCGACGGCAAAAAGTCATCCTGTTTCAAACAAGAGGGTGAGTTGCTATTACAACGTCGGAAATTGAATGACGGACATCAAATAAGATCTCCTTAAGCCATACTCGTGACTCCTCGATGCATCTGACAAGCAAGGTCGACAGCATCTCCACGAGATTGGGCGTCGCACTCCTAGGAGACACACCAGCAAGTCCGAACAGCACTGCTCGCATTATCTCTCGGCCGTGCCCGCTTATCAGTTGCGTCCGTTGAGCTTCCAACGCAGGGTAAACAGAGGATCGATGAATAAGGTTACTCTGCACATTTCGATGATCAAAGATTAAAGCCGAACAGGATAAAACTATGAACCGAACGTACCAGGAAATTGCAAGCAGCAATCAAAGAATAACGTTCCTGCAAAGCCATAGCGCGAACAGAACATTGCATGAGGGCATCCAGTGCACCCGGCGGTAAATGGTACAACGTGGTAGTGAAATCTTGTGCAACCTACAGACACAAACGTCATCAACGTAAAAAACCAAATACATCCGACATGACCAACTCTGTCCATGCAGTTGAAAAATTCTTGAACGATATCAGGATTCTAACGCAATCTTATCAGCACGTCATTTCGCTGGGGCAGGGTCGAAAACACCCACATCCACCATGGCTCCGGGAACTGCCATGAACGACAACGAAACATTCAGTAGAATAGGCAACACTTCTATGACGACTGCCTTTGCCCGTTCTTCTTCCTCAGCCCGTTGCCGTTCAAGTTCCGCTTCTCTAAGCTTCACCAGACCGTCCTCGTCTCCTGTTAAAGGCATAGGTGGAGGCGGATTCATTTGAGCAAACAGCATGGTTGCGAGCGTCAGCCAGGATGCAGTAAGCTGGCGCTGTGCAGCCATGCAAACTAGATTTAACAAAGGCCCGGGCGGCAAAGATATGATAGTGGCGTCGGATGCAAGTGAAGTTATAGATTTGACCAGTTCATTGATAGCCTGAGAACTGTTGTTAAGCGCGCGGCGAAGAAGTACAGCACGACTTACCTGTCCAACACCAACATCTTGTCCTGTAGCTTCCACGCAACGGCTGATAGCAGCAAGAATCGCGTCACGTAGCCTGGCCATCCGTTCATCACATCTAGCTAGGTTCACTTGTTCTAGAATTTGCTGGACCTGAGAATCTTCGTCCAGGTCTAATAGATCGTCAGTAGCCCGAGTCAGACCCTTGGAGATGCCAGCCAATGTCTCCAGTTGAAGAATAGCTAAACTCCGTGCTTCTGGAGGAAGCTGAGAGACATCAGTCAGAAGATTAAAAGAAAGGCACCCAAGTCCTACCGTAGTTGGGCTATTGAGAATGTTCATCAGTTTTTGTACAATAGGTGTGGCCATGGCCTGTGTGCGTATTGAGAAACCGACCAACAATCGAGATTGTGCATTCACCTCGATGGGAGAAATTTGTTGCACCGGCGGTAAGGCCTCGATGACGCTTGCAATAGATTGTAGCACCTTGCTCTTCTCCGCATCCTATGATAAAATCCAACGTTAAAACTCATGATCAAGGCTCTACAGTCCACATACCGGCACTCGGGCCAAGCCTGCATGTAACTCCGCGAATGCCCCAAGCTGAGGCGCAAGCAGCTTCCTATTGGCATCGCATAGGTTTCGCAAAGCGAGAGCAGCCTGTACAGACAACGTCGGTTCCGGTAGTGCCGCAACAACAAATCCTACGGCCGACAATAACATGTCCAACTTTGAAGGACCGGGGATACCCTCTTCCAGCTGAGGAGACTCATGAGCGAACCAAGACGAGTATGTTCCTATAACGTTCGCGTTAAGCCGGTACCTGATTTCTGGCTTTTAACGCTAACCTAACAGATTCAATGTTGTTAACCGTACGCGACTATGGCCTACCGACGGTAATCGGCTTATGACCTCGGGATTGAAAAGCCGGGTCAGGTCAGGCGACTTATCGTAGTCCAAGGCCTCTTGAAGAGACGATAGGCAGTGAAGAGTCGATTCTATTTCCTACTCAGCAAAGAAGATGAGCCGCGTAGTGAGTTATACGTAGTAAAATATGCCAACCTCCCAGCCTTGATTGGGATCTGATCGATTCGAGAGCGCTTGTATCAAGCTATCCACGAAGTACACCAACATCTCATCTCGAATGACGTAATACCTAAAGGCAAAATGAGTGATAATTATTGCCTATATGCGTATCGCAACCCACGCATTTATTAGCGTGTCTCCGATGTCCCGCCGATAACTAATGTGGGGATTAGCATTGAACCTTTGCTCGGCATAACGCTTACGTCTGAAATCTGATTACTTGGTCTACGAAAGATCAATACAACGGAGATGATAGATTATAAAAGCCATACCTTTCGACCATCCGTGTCCACGTGGAGGGAACGTTGTTTTCCTGCGCAGTATCTTGACCAATTCCACATAGACGGCTTTGGCAATCGCATTAGGGTCACCATCATTTGTCTCCCGATCATCGTCAGCACTAAGATCCCAAAGTGTTTCTTGCAGCAAATACCAAAACCCGAGAGTCAGTTCACTAGTCTCCTCATCCACTCCGAAGTATCCAGATAGATCGGTATAATCAAGCATCGCGCGAAGGTATCTTTGCGTAAGTTGGCCGTTTGTTTTCCCAGACGGATTTGGGACAACGCTTTGGTAGGCTTCAAGTGGACACACACGTACATTGGAAGCGATATTACGGGCGAAATATGGCGTCGAGTGATCGCCAAGCTCGGCTAGAAGTTTGCACAATGAATGCGATACTTCGTCGACCATGCCGTTTCGTAAGGTATCTTCGACGATGACACTTCCCTTGCTATCCAACCACAAGAGGAGAGGTTGGGTCAGAGTCTTGACTCCCGAGCCCATTTGCCCGTTTGGAAGTGGGGAGGAGGACATTATTTCTTGCAAAGTAGCTGATGCCGCCACGAAGAAATTGTCGTCTTCAGGGTCAAGAAAGAGAAGAAGAAGAGGTATGATGGCAATCACTTCTGCGGCACCGAGATACGACAACCATGACTGAAAACATTTCATGGCGGATAGAATTTGGTTGGCCGGAACGGCGGGTGAGCGATCTAGTGATGATCTGATAGCCTGCAGAACTATCTGGCTGCTGTCTTTCATGGTGTCGGTTATTCTTGTCCTAGAACACACATGAGAACCGATGTAAAGCAGCATTACCCACGTACTTATTTGGACCCAATATATCCGCCGTGCTGACTTCCTCAGCCACAATAGTGAGAAAATCGAGGATAGGGCCTGTCTGGGCACCACTTCCAGAGAAGGCGGTGATACAGGACAAAATCCAATCTGGCCATTGTGTAGGATGTTGTGGGGCCAGTTTCAGCGCTAACGAACACAGCTGTCGAGATAGCCATTAGACGCAGTGACGATGGGGAGTAGAAGAGGTTTGATGTACAGAGACGAAGAGCTTCCGAAGAATAACATTATTTCTCCCGATGACGATTGAGTGAGCTGTTAGTTGAATGAGCAGATCGCGGAGTGGCACGGCCTGGTCCTCTGGAAAAGATGACCTACAAATTATTACGGCGTAGGATCGTTTCAAGTCAAGGCATCCACCCACCAATCGCGTGCAATCTTCACTTGCACGGTATGAGCACCAAAGAATTGAACATTCGGGTCTTCATGATTCAACAAAGGAAGGACAAGGCCCCAGGCTTCCGGTCGCTTCTGTATCTCAAAGAGCTCTTGCTGGCGCAGCCTAAGTTCGTCGGGCGGCAGAAAAGAGTTGGGCTGTCCATACGCCTGTAGAATCAACTTGAATAATGCCGGTCAGGGTTCCGAAGGCCACATCAAGAAATTTCGGAAATACAGACTTGGGTGGCGCGCTCGACGTCCAGTGACGATAATGTAGGAAGAAAGCTAGCATTGACCATGATATTCGCGTTTAAAGGCAGAAAGAACTCATACGCCGCGACGCGAGATGATGAACGTAAAAGGCAAAGAGTAATTTGGCGCGCAGGGGAGAATATTACCTGATTTATTTATCTATTTTGTTTTATTATTAATTACATAACCTCGTTGCACCGCCACTGCGAGGTGGAAAAATCCAGTAAACAGACTGCTGAAATGTACAAATGTTTATTTATTTATAAATTTTCAACATGCATGCTATCATGACGTAGTAGGTATATTGTTCACTGCACACCGACTAATCCCATGCTTTGAACTTCATCGTTCCATGCTCCATAAAGTTCGTGTGGAACTATAAAACGCAACGCGTTAACAAACTTAGACGCCTTTGTAGGAAAGAAAAGACTCACTTTGAATGCGTTCTGTAAAAAGAAAAGGGAAAGAGTGAGCACACATCTGAATGTGCAACAGAAGGATCTTACCCTCAGCATATGGGGTTCGTGGCCAGCACCTCTCTTCATACACTCATGCAACGAGCGGTCATAATACTCATGGAGCAGATCCTTGTAGTCAGGGTGGGCACACTTCTCGATGATCAGAGGGGCACGTTCACGAGGAGAGAGGCCACGAAGGTCAGCAAGACCCTGCTCAGTAACGACAACGTCCAAGTCATGTTCTATACGCAGTCAGATCTCCGTTATGGCTCGAACACACACTCGGGCATCTCACCAGTCTGGTCCACATGCGAAGCGAAAGGAACAATGCAACTGATACCGGTGGGATCGGTCTTCGTTGGTCGACTGTAGAACGGTCAGTTGGACGAAAATCGGACTTGGGAAACGCAAGCGGGGCTTACCTCGACGGCGTATGCATAATAGAGAGCTTCGCATTCCTCAAGAAGTCAGCGGATCCTCCAAGACCGTTCAACATCCTAACGACAAGAACCCGTCAGCTCGAGACGCGGTCCAAAAGGCCTGTAGTTCTCACCTAGATCCCAAGGCGTTGGTGGAGTTAGCATGGGCGTACTGCGCGCGGACACCGATGAGCAGAGGAAGTGACGTTAGAAAGAACGGCCTACAATATCAACTTCTAAAGGAGTGTTCATGGCAATGACGCCAAGTCGTCGAATCAGCTCGGGAGAGTTGGCAACCTGTTGCGAACGAAGGAGGAGACGATCCTTATAATCTGCCCAGTGAGCGTAGAAGTGGTCGAAACTGTGAAACTGCAGATGAGGGCTCCAAACACGTCTGAAATAGACGAAAGCGCTTACCCTTCGGGGCTGAATCGGATAGAGGTGGCGGTAGCGAAATCAAGCTTTCCAGAATCGAAGAAACGGATAAATGTATCTGGTGAGCCGCCGTCAACTTCATCGCCGTCCGTCCTTTTTCGTGGTGATATAACGTACCCTGCAAAACCTCAGTCCAGACCTGCACCCTGTCGAACGGACCATCTGCGAGACCACCGATGATGGAGTTGGCCACGTTTCCGATACCCGACTGTAAGGGTAACAAAGACTTGGGAAGTCGACCTGCCGAGACCTCGTCTGATAAAAACTCGATCAGGTGACGGGCAATGGCCCTGCTGTCATCGCTCTAGTCCTCGCGTCAATATGCGGCGATAAGAACATGGCTTGGAAAACGGACCTCCGGGGTGTTGCTACTCGTGTTATCGGGTTGCCTGCTCTCAATGATGGCTACAACGCGCTCGGGGTCTACAGGGATAGCCGTAGTTCCGATACGGTCCGACGGGTGGGTAATGAGCTAGACAAATTGATGTGTTTCGTCGTCATGAGACAAAAAAAGTCTAGGAAAAGACTCACATAAGGTTGGCGGTGTGGGGGAATAAACGATTGGTTAATATCATGGAGACCCTCGAGATTAGGAATGAGAGTGTTGACTTCGATGATGATTTTTTCCGCGGACTGCACAATTTCGGGAGTAGCACCAACGGATGCACCTAAAGGTGTCGTTGATTGGGGATCAAAGCCAGCAGGGCAATCAAATGTGGGGTATCACTCACCTGGCACAATAGATCCGTCCTCCGTGACCGCAGTAGCTTCCACGATGGCCCAGTTAAGCGGCTTCGACGGATCCCCGTGCATTTTCTTCAGACTGTAGTATCCATAGGTCAAATCCTGGGGAAACACTGACGCACACGTGTTCAATCCGGTCCCGCATTAAATTGAATCACGGAACATACTTGAAAGATGCTTGTCCGCGAAGTCAATTCTCCCCGCATTGATGCCCTTGGCAATTTCCCTGCCAACTTGATGTGGGTAGCGGCGCTGGATCCTAATTTGCATTAGTGAGAAAGATTGTAGGTGGAGATACGAAACATACATATCAAGATGTGCCCATCTGTCCTCGACCTCTGGTCCTACGGACGCGCCAACGAAGAGATTGAACTTTTTCTTGGTCGCAGGATCAGATTGAAGGTTATTGGACTCGATATGGTCAGCGATGGCCTATCGATCCAGAATAGTCAATCAGTCTTCCGACACTGTGCGTAATGGTGACATACCGTTGGAACGCCCTTGGGATATCCGACACCGGTGAAGCCGGACCACCCGATCTGTGTTTCCCGACGTGACTTTAGGGCCATATCTAGACAATAGCTAGAAAACATACATAGTCATCGTTCTGCAGGTCAAAATTTACACGTCAGCCAATTCGATGACAGTGAGTACGACTCGGAAGACAACGGACCTGGAATAGAGGAGCTAGGTCTGCAGGTTGGGCAAGTTTCTTGAGGTAAGAAGGCCTGCGAACACGTTCCCTTAGAGCAGAGGAGACTGAAGGGGAGACATTCCGTAGGGAGGAGGTAACCCTCATGGTTGGTGGTGCGAGCACGAAACCCGAGTGCGACTGGTTAAATACGACGGCACGCCCTACATTCCCAATTTTTAATTCTGGGATCAAACCTGATGCGGCGGAACAATGCCGAGTGTGTCAGGCACCTCCCGTCAAACGGAGTCGGCATGAGCGGCAAAGCAGTGCCGTGCGGGCGATTTCTCTTTCATGGAGAAGCTCGAGAATGTGCCAGTTGTACATGATGCACACCGAGGAGCAAAAAAGACTCACTTGATACAGAGCACACAACGAGGACTTCGCAGTGGGCGTCCTGGGAAGAATTTTTTGATGCGGTCTAGATCTCTATCGCCGCTAACGCACTTGGTCTAAAGCTGCGAAATCTTGGGAAATGCTCCGATTCTAGTGGAGAAAAGAAGAACGAATGGCGTCGCGAGACAGCCAAATTTCCGAGTTCAAAGGGTGGTGGTATAGTCTCAAAACAGCAAGCCGTGCCGATGCCGACGCGATCCCAATTGGGCAACATCCTTTTCACACGGAAGTGGCGGGCTACCGCTTCGGGCCTTCGGAGCAACGTTCAGGCATTACCAACGACTAAGGTCCGCCTTCACAAGGACCTCCAACTTCCAAGCGTATTCTTCTTCGATGGCTCATATTCCCCCCGGTCACGAGCCATCGCTTGTACTCGAAAGGCTACCGAAAAAAGGCTGCATATCAACATTTCAGTGTATGTGCACGAGTAACTGACAGTTCAGCCCATGGGGTATTTCAATTCCAAGCCTGCCGATCCCCCGTATCAACTTCGAAACCCCACGGGCAAAGGCGTATATCAGATTTTACCCGAGGGAGGAGCGCCGAGTGGACAAATTAGAAGCACGTCGAGGTGACGCAAAGTCGGGTTAAAGAAATAGCTCGGCAGCCTAAGGCAGTGCTGCAACGTCGAAAAGCACCTTCCATTTTTTGGGTTGCACTGAGCACGTTATACTTGTGTTCTCAACGATTCACACCAGAAGAGTGAAGGAGGAAAAGGCAAGGAATTTCAGAGAAAATTACACATTCGTCCGCATGTAAAGTGACACCTCCACCGCCACGAAATCAAACCGGTGAGTTGACAAAGGGAGTTCCATAGCGTGATAGTGATACAGGGAGGTCAAATGAAACCCCAAAAATTCAAGGATGGAAGGAGGGGACTAATACGTGCGATTGTCTGACTACTTTCTCACATTACACAATATTGATACACACTGAACGCTTATTCTCTTTGCCTACAACTTCAAGAAGACATAGTCCGCGGAGTCTGGACTGTTACGGCCGTGATGAAAAACCATCCCGAACATCGTGCGCTGCAGAATCATATATACGGAGCCGGACTACTCATATTTACGGACACAGTTGTGTTCGGCAATTGCCCAGTGATCAAATCCCAGTTCATTCTTGACCTTGGGCCACAGCGTAGTACTTTCCACTAATCAAACGCTTTAATAGAGGTGATAGCAACTGGCATGAATGAAAAGAAGGTCGAAGGATCGGAAAGGTTTACTGTTGAATGAAAGTCTCCCACGATCTTTTTAACAAACGTTTGCACGTGCTGACTAGCTTTCTCTTCCGAGTACCGCGAGTATCTATAAAGCCGGCTCGCCAGGCTATTCTTCCCACCAAGCTTGAGTTCTCTGCCTTGACAACGTGAGAGAGATGAAGAGGTTCCCTCATCAAGACCTCTTTGGCTATTCAGACGTAATGTTCTACCACGCCAGGATGATCCCCCACTACTCGTACAAACCCTCAGTCTCCATCTGCAACGTCTTCCCCCTCTGAAAAGGCTCCTCTAATTCGGATCCAGGCTTCTCTGACATCCTTGTCTGGTATTAGATAGCCTCGTTGGTCAGACTCTGCGTTGTCTTCGTGGTCGGTTTCATCCTGCTCGTGGTACTGGACGCCGTCATCTTTCGGTAGCATTTTAGCTGTCCATCCCAGTCCCCTTCCTTGCCTACTGCTGATAACGCCACTTCGACACTGCTCCCTGCTCTCTGACAAAGGATAATGTTCTATCGCACGGCGAACATGATCACCCTCTTCGAAGATGTTAGTAGTCGCGTCGTCATCTCAGATGATGAAACGCGTCAGGGATATTCGTTAGCAAGTTTCAAGGGTGTGTGCTACCAGTGACGGTTGCTTGATAGTGGTGAAAGCTTTAATTTTACTACGAGCATGACATCCTTCCTGGAGAGAACCTCAAAGATGAACTGATACGCGTAACCCTTTCTCACACCTGACGCCTCCTATTGGTGACCTTCTATGCGACGGGAAGCTTTGGTGGCTGCTATGCACTGTTTCTCACCTATATTGGTAATACTTCTTTCTAAAACCTGTTTTTTTATAGCTTCTACACATACACCTCGTCCTCATAAACTACGGAAAAAAATGGACCTTATGGGACTACGTCGAACGGCTGTACGGATGAAGACCTCTTACGGTAGAGTCAAACAAAAAGATGCTGTTTTAAACGTGGAGCTCTGAGAGTTCAAACTGTGGCCGAGACATCCGGAAACGTCGTGGTGGGAACTGAAAAGATGATCCAGGACGTAAGTGCGACTTTTCCTCGGTGAAGAAACAGACTGGCAGAGGATACGCAGTACTCTGGCTATTCTAGATTCAACCAATAAGGGCTTTGGCGCATTGTGGGGCCTCCTCGAGGCCATCCCGACCTCCGTCGAGGAGGCGGAACAAATGCTATTTTGAGTTTTACCACTGACTGTAAGGTATATTTGTCATACGTGCGTCGGTCATTACTTGTCGTTTCTGGTTGGAAATGACAGTCAATTTTGCGCAGAAGAACATTACATGGACCCTGGCACGAGCTGTAGAGGAGACAGAAAATTCGGCTCCTGGGGTGTATAGTATTGATGCGGAATTGTCTCTTAGAACTCGGGCTAGGCTGGTGCTGGAGCCTACCAGACAATAGCTACAGTCTAGCCAGTCACTTGTTTTGTTTCCCATGGTCGACATCCAAATTTTAAATTGTGTTCATTGCTCTCATGTATTCTATTATCTTCATCACGAAACTGAACCATTCTTCACCAAATGCTCAGCTTACCCTCCTTCCGGGTCAGTTGCGGCCCGTAACATCCGGCTTCCGATGAGGTCATTCGGATAGTCCTCTTGAGTTCGAATTCCCATCGTTCCACTTCACCGTCACCACCGCACAGGACGGCCAGCACGATTCCCCTGCTCGAGACGCTCAATGACGACCTACATCATGGTGCAATTCACGACCTTCCTTATGCTGTTCCTTGGTCTCGTTCTCGTAGCAAAGGGATCTCCCTTCCCTGCTGGCTTGTCGAGCCGTTCCCAGGCTCTCGTACACCGAACAGCTCCCTATTTTCCTGATTCGCCTGCGTCTTGTCCCATCTGCGAACAGGTGAGGGGCTTTTATCCAGCCTTTCAGTCATGGAAGGAATAGCGGGGCTCCCTGTCTTCGGATGGAGAATCTTTAGATAGGTCGCCGCGCTGTCGTACTTACACCGATATGGACAGAATTATTCGAGTATTGAGAACTGTGCGGAGGCTGCACCCGTCCTGGCAAATTTTTCTATGGTATATCCATTGATTTTGCCGAGAGACCTACAATAATCATTGCTTTCAGATTATATTTAATCCCGGAGCCTTCATTAATGTTATCGAATGCGCCTGCACGGAGACTTTCCAGTCTGTCTTCCCTCAGTGTGTCGACTGGTATGCACTTTCCTGTTATTGTGACTGTCGTAATGTTCATTGCGAACTCGTAGCTTTCAAGCAACGAACCAGACAGACGTTTTAGAAGGCAATGACTTACCCAGCATTGTCTCTGGAATGAGAAAGATTTGCGCATTAGAAAGCACATTACTGGGCAACGTGTCAGAATCGGACGGCGAGGTGACGGTCAGCGCTTCTGCTTCTTCAACGGGCTCGGCAAGTACTTCGACGAGTTCAAGTGCAGCGATACCCAGAGCCGTACCCATATCTCTCTCTGGGCTGTACACGATCCTGTCCGTTGCACTTTCTCTTGAAATTTCAACCGCACTACTGTAATGGTGGACCACGATTCACGACTTGTTCGTACTGACGACAATGTAAACGACTGACGACTAGTAACGATGATTAATTATTATTATTTTTTGTATTAAAAGTGATCCTGCGCAAGGCTGATATATATGGGTCGTGGCTGTGCTCTTTCCATCTTCACCCTTTGATGAAATATATAACCTCATTTCTCACGACGATGGGCTTTGGATCTCACCGCAAGCGACGAGGAACGAAACGAGCAGTGACGAAATCATCGATTTCATCACCACCGCAGCCACCACGGGTATTCTCTCAATGGAGCTCCGCCGAAATTCCTGATGGTGGATGGGCGTCCTGCGACTTCATGATGGGTTCAGGAATGGTCATCATTCAGCCTTCGTCGCACAAGGTTGTCGTCTGTTATGATTCGCTACGGCAGGAGTACTTTCTGCCTAAAGGAAGGAAAGATGTAGGAGAATCATTGGAGGAGGCCGCGGTGAGAGAGGCGTACGAGGAGGTGCGCATTTTTCTTCAATCACGGCGTGCATATACTCATGTTGTGCCAATGCAGTCTGGATACGAAGCCCAACACTTCCCGCTGTACAAAGTCACCCGGGCCCCTGCTCCCCCTAAGGATCCTGGAGCGAGAGAGAGCCCCCATACGGAGGCAGTCTACGTCTCGGTCCGTTCGTGGGGCCCAAAGAAACATGACGAAGGCGGCGAATACTTTACGTTTTGGTATGTAGGGAAAATTGGGCCAGACGCCGTGAGGGATACCTGTTGTGTTGATGCGATACGCTGAATTATAAGAGCTTGTAGAAATGGACCCCGGGGACGGGAATGCCAGATGAGCAACATTACTCGTCGGAACTGTACGAGTACGGGGATGCCTTGCGCCTGCTACGGGGAGGGACACAGCAAAGAGTCTTGGAATACACCTGGGACCTTTATCTTGGACACCTTGAAATGAAAGAGGAGATTCGGAAGCGACGACGGAAAGCATACATGGACCTAAATTCCAAGTACTGGGGTAAGGATCACGTGGATGAACGACTAAAGGTCAGTCTCCAGGTACCGGATGCAAAATGTCTATGTGCTGAGGTATCTTTCAGGGAAACGACGAGGTCCCGTCCCATCGATCCGTATCTCTAACACGTTTAGCATTGAGACGAGAGTAGATAACTGTAAATGTCATTTTCCTACCCTCTGACATCTATTCACGTCTGTTCATAGGAAACATTTATACCACCATGTCGCAATTTCTTGAAGCATGTAGCTATTATCGAACCATGTTGTATTCGCTGTTTATAGAACCTTGTAGTGAGTTGACCTCTTTTCATTGAACACGTTAATCGCTTGTATCTTCAAAAGCTCGACTGGTGAGACAAACTGTATTGTCTGGACGAAACAGGCAAGTATTGTTCAGAGCACCCGCGGGATGCTGCAACTCGTCGCACAAACAAGACGACACAAGACCATGCTCAAGAACGGACAGATTTGTTCTGCTAGCTTCTTTGCCTCCTGCCACCAACTAACCATGGCTGACGAGTCGTTTGCTTCGACGTCCTCGGCCAACCAGTCCGTTTTGCCAACACCTCGTCGTCCTTTCGATGGTAGCGAATCTATTAGCGGCTTTAAACGACGCCGGTCCCCGAGTCCAGAGTTCGAAGAAGAGGCAGACAAGAAGAGGCAGAGGATGCTACGTCCTCTCACTTCAAGTCTTTCTGCTCATTCACGCGCGGCCTCCCTATCGATGCTGCCACCGCCGGCCCCAGCATCCAATCCATCGCATGACTTGCCACCGACATCTTCTCGCAGTCAGTTAACCAGTTTTCCTTCGATCTCTTCACATTCGCTTCGACACAGTGCTTCTTTCACTACATTTCAAGATCTCGTAAGTTTCGCCACTGTATGAGTTGTCTGTCCGGATAACGACAGGTTTCTACACTACAGTATGGCAGCACCTCTTCTTCTCGCACTAGCACTCGCAATCCCGAATTGACAATTTGGGAGAGTAAAACGTTTCGCGAGAAACTGAATGCAACAAACCCAAGCCCCGTGCGCCCTCCTCTCTCTCGCAGCCAGTCAGTCTCGTCTCTCCGATCTTCTGGCCCTCCCGAGTTACATGCCGCGTCAGCGAAACACCACCTTCAGAAACGCGACGTCACCATCGACTTCAATCCCCCAACTCCCTTCGACGATAATCTTGCAGTCGCCCTAGCGTGTTCCAAGCACAACATTTTGTTTTTCCCCCGCCGCAATCGCATCTTCTACAAGAAGCTGTCGTCAAATGATGTTGCCACCCAATTGTGCAAGGTCAAAGATGGCAACCTTACCGCCATGGCCATCGGGGCGTTTGGCCCGGAGGGTGTAGAGTCGATCGCGATAGCCTCTCGCGCCGGAGTGATCGAGATCTGGGATATCAAGATGATGCAGAAACTTGTCAGCTTTTCAATGAAGGAGCCTACTGCCCTTGCCTGGAATGGACCAGTGTTGACGGTCGGTAATGCTGAAGGTAGCATAAGGCATTACGATACGCGGTTGGATAAAGACAAGATCAAGAAGGGTACAAAGGTGGCCAGATACCACAAAGCCATGGTTACGAGGATCGCGTACAACTTTAACACCAGCAACTATATGTTCGCCAGTGGAGATGTTGACGGGAATGTTTTAGTTTGGAATGCAAAGACTAACCAGCCGATGCACGTAGGTCTCGTTCCAGAGTCTGCTAGGAGACTCAGAAGTGAAAGCTATCCGAAGGAAATCAAGCATGGTGCGCCGATCACTGTAAGTTATACCCTATCGCTTCAATTGCACCCTGTATTGATTATCTTAACTTGACTAGGCCATATCTTGGTCGCCATGGAACTCCAAACTCTTCGCAGCTGGTGACAAAAATGGGTTAACACGCGCGTGGCTAGTGGATCCCACCTCTCCTATATCCGACATCGTTCCTGGCCAAACAATGGATTACGGGACGCGCGTCGTCTCGATTCATTGGTCCTACAATGTTAAAGAGTTCCTCACCGTTCACGGTGAGATAACGTCCAAATATAACCCCTCTGAACATGGCGAGATCCCGAAAACTAATACAGTTGTATCTCATCATTATCCGAGTCTGTACGAGGTCCATCATGTGTCGATGAGCGATGACGTGCGAGGAAGCGTTTGCGGGAGTGTCATGAATAGAGACGAGACGAAGATTATTTTGGCAGTTCCGCGGCCGCCGGCGAATCCTCCACCTACTGAGGAGGATATCGCGGCTGCTGCGGCTGCTAATGCTGTTCAGGCGGCTCTTGCGGCCATTGCTAGGGCGGCGAGAAATGCCACTACAACAGAATCCGCCCCTATGACGGCCGGATCTGCTGCTATTGTGACGGCGGAGGGCACCACCACGTCTGGGACAATAGCCCTGGCCACGACAGACACAGTTGTTGCACCGAGACGAAGAACTGGCGTAGCGACTGATACTAACACGCCCAGACGACGGACCGCCCTTACGACAGATATAGCCACTACTCCATCCCGAAGGGCCACGACAGCAACACCAGCTGCCCCTAGGAGACGGGCCCCTGCCACCTCCACGACCGTGGGTGCTAGTGCTTCTCCAGCGGTGGTGGCTTCTGCCAGTGGGACTGCTCCTGCCATGAGTGAAGTGACTCGAACTCTTGGGCAACAAAATGATGCGAGCGACAGGACCACGACTGCAGCAGCAGAGCGGATGACCGCTACGACGGGTACAACAGGTACGGGTACGGTGTCAACGAGGACGTCAAAGAAGAAACGCCCGGTGAACGGAAAGCTGCATGTCTGGAACGTGTGGGGCATTCCCTACATCCCCTCCGAGCCCAGCATCGAAATGAGGCTGATGACCTGTATTCGCTAGGTAATGATGATGCATGCATCTGGGAGATAGTAAGGGACTGACGTGTTCTTCTCCCCCGGTTTTTCTTGTGCTCATACAAGTGTTATGATGTCAATGTGCCGAGTATGACCACTGCATATATACATACCTTTTGTTGAAATAACATCCCCATCACTTCTTTCCAATCTCTCGCTGGCTCCAGTTGAACCGAGGCGGGCAGGGTCTGACAAGCACAGGGCCAGACAGACGCCTGGCCTGGTGTTCTTGAAGATCTCGCAAATATGATATCTGCGGTGCGGAACCGTGTAAGAAATCGAATTCTCTAGGCGAATGGGTATATCGCTCGCTGTATCTTCTACGCCTGAGCATGAGGGAACATTGGCTGGCTGACATGCAGGGATGATATCCTACGAAATTTCTTATCAGAGAAAGAATCAATCCTTGTTGGCGGTCACAGCGGGTTTCTTTTACCATCCATCATACGCAACATTGAGGATGTCAACCCCGGGTTGTTCGGGCGGCGTGTTGATAAGAGTATTGTGTTGGTGGAGCCAATTTGCCTTGGAAACCGATTACAAAGTGTATCCTTGGATGAACAGTATTGGTAAGGCTACTAGGTGCAGGGACTCTGCCACTGGTAGGTTCCTATCGAAGGTTTTTTTTCACACCTGGATCAGAAAGATGGGGAAATAACCAACAGCATGTTTCGACATCTGACAATAAACATGGATTTATGTGCTCCCCCCCCCCCAAGTAGAACTGCCCAGCAGTTTGAAAATGGCGTTTTTCACTGATTGGTCACCCGGCCCGGCAAGCGAAACACGTCATCGGTTCCTCGCTCGATTTGGCAATCACCGCTTTCGGTGTATGTTACTCGTAACTTCCAGACGCTAACTGCGAAGAACGGGATGTTCCTTCGTTTTTTCTACGCAGAAATACGTATATGGCGCAATGATTGGCGATGGCGATCTGACATCATCATCATCATCTACTAGATAGACCATGAGAGTTTAAAAGCTAAACTCGTCACTTTACCAAAAAAAAAAAAACTTAGATATGGATGGGTCACCTCTTATCTCTAAAAATGTTTAGCCCCCCCCCCCCCTCTTATGTCTCCCTAGATCCGAGTGAGTGACATCTCCCGAATCACACGACCCTGTATCTTTCACAAAAAACCTGATTCTTCTCCTCCTCCGAATTTACCTCCTTTCTTACTATATACGCCCTCCACCACTCGAATATACCATGCCATGCCATGCCATCCCTCACTAAACTCACCTCACCGCCGCGTATCATTATTTCATTTCATTTCATTTCACTCTACGTCCGAAAACGCTTCTGGATCCGAGGATCTTGCTATCCT